>NC_016091.4:26757331-26759019 GCF_000004515.6 Glycine max
TCGGACATCCGAGAGTAAAGTTATGACCATTTGAATTTCCCGAGAGATTCCGTTGTTCAATTTTGAGCGTCTCGATATATTATGCATCGGAATCGGACTTCCAAGTGAAATGTTATGACCATTTGCATTTCTCGAGAGTTTCCGTTGTTCAATTTCGAGCGTCATGATATATTATGTCCTCGAATCGGACATCCGTGTGAAATGTTATCACCACTTGAATTCTCGAGAGGTTCCGTTATTCAATTTCGAGTGTCTCGATATATTATGTCGTTGAATTGCACTTCCATGTGAAAAGTTATGACCACTTGAATTATCGAGAACTTCCATAGTCGAATTTCGAGCGTCTCGATATATTATGCGCCTGAAATGGGATTCTGAGTGAAAAAGTTATGACCATTTGAACTTCTCGAGTGCTTCCGTTGTTCAATTTGGAGCGTCATGATATATTATGTCCCCGAATCGGTCATCCGTGTGAAAAGTTATGACATCTTGAATTCTCGAGAGCTTCCGTTATTCAATTTGGAGTGTCTTGATATATTATGTCGTTGAATTGGGCATCCATATGAAAAGTTATGACCACTTGAATTCTCGAGAGCTTCCGTTGTCGAATTTCGAGGGTCTCGATATATTATGCACGTGAATTGGTCTTCCGAGTGAAAATTTATGACAATTTGAACTTCTCGAGTGCTTCCGTTGTTCAACTTGGAGCTTCTCGATATATTATGCGCCTGAATCGGAGTTCTGAGTGAAAAATTATGACCATTTGAATTTCTCGAGAGCTTTCATTTTTCAATTTAGAGCGTGTCGATATATTATGCGCCTTAATCGGAATCGAACTGAAAAGTTATGACCATTTGAATTTCTCGAGAGCTTCCGTTGTTCAATTTCGAGCGTCTCGATATATTTTGCGCCAAAATCGGACTTCATAGTGAAAAGTTATGACCATTTGAATTTCTCGACAGCGTCCATTGTTCTATTTTGAGAGTCTCGATATATTATGCTCCAGAATCGGATTTCCGACTAAATAGTTATGACCATTTGAATTTTGCGAGAGCTTCCGTTTTTGAATCTTGAGCGTCTCGATATGTCATGCGCCTTAATCGGACTTCCGACATAAAATTTATGACCATTTTAATATCTCGAGAGCTTCCATTGTTCAATTTTGAGCATCTCAATATATTATGCGCCTTAATCGGACATCCGAGTGTAAATTTATGACCATTTGAATTTCCCGAGAGATTTCGTTGTTCAATTATGAGCGTCTCGATATATTATGCGCCAGAATTGGACTTCCAAGTGAAATGTTATGACCATTTGAATTTCATGAGAGCTTCCGTTGTTCAATTTCGAGCGTCACGATATATTAAGTCCCCGAATCGGACGTCCGTGTGAAATGTTATGAACACTTGTAATCTCGAGAGGTTCCGTTATTCAATTTCGAGTGTCTCAATATATTATGTCGTTGGATTGGACATCCATGTGAAAAGTTATGACCACTTGAATTCTCGAGAGCTTCCATTATCGAATTTCGAGCGTCTCGATATATTATGCGCCTGAATTGGACATCCGAGTGAAAAGTTATGACCATTTGAACTTCTCGAGTGCTTCCGTTGTTCAATTTGGAGCGTCTCGATATATCATGCACCTGAATCGGAGTTCTTAGTGAAAAATTATGACCATTTGAATTT
>NC_016091.4:26790969-26791760 GCF_000004515.6 Glycine max
GGTGAAATGTTATGACCATTTGAATTTGCAAGAGCTTTCGTTATTCAATATCGAGCGTCTCGATATATTATACGCCTTAATAGGACATCTGAGTAAAATTTTATGACCATTGGAGTTTACCGATAGCTTTATTGTTCAATTTCAAGTGTCTCGATTTATTATGTCCCCGAATCGGGCATCCGTGTGAAAAGTTATGACGACTTGAATTCTCTAGAGCTTCTGTTGTTCAATTTTGAGCGTCTCGATATGTGATGTGATTAAATCGAACATTCTAGTAAAAAGTTATGATAGTTATTATGCACCTGAATCGGACATCCGAGTGAAAAGTTATGACCATTTGAATTCTCGAGAGCTTCCGGGGTTCAATTGTAAGCGTCTTGATATATTATGCGCCTTAATCGGACATTCCAGTGAAAGGGTATGACCAATTGAATTTCTCGGGAGCTGCCGGTGTTCTATTTCGAGCTTCAAGATAGATTATGCGCCTGAATTGGACTTCCGAGTGAAATATTCTGACCATTTGAATTTCTTGAGAGCTTCCGTTGTTCAATTTCGAGCGTCTCAATATATTATGCGTCGGAATCGGACTTCCGGGTGAAATGTTATGACCATTTGAATTTGCAAGAGCTTTCGTTCTTCAATATCGAGCGTCTCGATATATTATACGCCTTAATAGGACATCTGAGTAAAATTTTATGACCATTGGAGTTTACCGATAGCTTTATTGTTCAATTTCAAGTGTCTCGATTTATTATGTCCCCGAATCGGGCATCCGTGTGAAAAGTTATGAC
>NC_016091.4:26791860-26798552 GCF_000004515.6 Glycine max
TCGAACATTCTAGTAAAAAGTTATGACAGTTATTATGCACCTGAATCGGACATCCGAGTGAAAAGTTATGACCATTGGAATTCTCGAGAGCTTCCGGTGTTCAATTTCGAGCGTCTTGATATATTATGCGCCTTAATCGGACATTCAAGTGAAAGGTTATGACCATTTGAATTTCTCGAGAGCTGTCGTTGTTCAATTTCGAGCTTCTCGATATATTATGCGCCTGAATTGGACTTCCGAGTGAAATATTCTGACCATTTGAATTTCTTGAGAGCTTCCGTTGTTCAATTTCGAGCGTCTCAATATATTATGCGTCGGAATCGGACTTTCAGGTGAAATGTTATGACCATTTGAATTTGCAAGAGCTTTCGTTCTTCATTATCGAGCGTCTCGATATATTATACGCCTTAATAGGACATCTGAGTAAAAAGTTATGACCATTGGAGTTATGTTATGTGATTAAATCAAACATCCGAGTGAAAAGTTATGACAGTTTTAATTTCTCGAGAGCTTTTGTTTTTCAATTTCGAACATCTCGATATATTATGTCCCTGAATCCGACATCCGTGTGAAATGTTCTGACCCCTTAAATTCTCGAGAGCTTCCGTTGATCAATTTCGAGCGTCTAGATATATTATGCACCTGAATCAGACATCTGGGTGAAAAGTTATGACCATTTGAATTCTCAAGATCTTCCGTTGTTCAATTTCGAGCGTCTTGATATATTATGAGCCTTAATCGGACATCCGAGTGAAAGATTATGACCATTTGAATTTCTCGAGAGCTTCCGTTGTTCAATTTCGAGCGTCTCGATATATTTTGCGCCTGAATTGGACTTCCGAGTAAAATGTTATGACCATTTGAATTTCTTGAGAGCTTCCGTTGTTCAATTTCAAGCGTCTCGATATATTATGCGCCGGAATCGGACTTCCGGGTGAAATGTTATGACCATTTGAATTTATCGAGAGCTTCCGTTGTTCAATTTCAAGCGTCTCGATTTATTATGTCCCCGAATCAGACATCCGTGTGAAAAGTTATGACGACTTGAATTCTCTAGAGCTTGCGTTGTTCAATTTTAAGCGTCTCATTATGTTATGCGATTAAATCGAACATCCGAGTGAAAAGTTATGACCGCTTAAATACTCGAGAGCTTCCGTTGTTAAATTTCGAACGTCTCAATATTTTATGCGCCTGAATTGGACTTCCGAGTAAAATGTTACGACCATTTAAATTTCTTGAGAGCTTCCGTTGTTCAATTTCAAGCGTCTCGATATATTATGCGTCGGAATCGGACTTCCGGGTGAAATGTTATGACCATTTGAATTTATCGAGAGCTTCCGATGTTCTATTTCGAGCATCTCGATTTATTATGTCCTCGAATCGGACATCTGTGTGAAAAGTTATGACGACTTGAATTCTCTAGAGCTTCCGTTGTTCAATTTTGAGTGTCTCGCTATGTTATGCGATTAAATTGAACGTCCGAGTGAAAAGTTATGACAATTTGAATTTCTCGAGAGCTTCGGTTTTTCAATTTCGAGAGTCTCGATATATTATGCTCCCGAATCCGACATACGTGTCAAAAGTTATGAGCACTTGAATTCTCTAGAGCTTTCGTTGATCAATTTCGAGCGTGTAGATATATTATGTGCCAGAATTCTTAACAGCTTCCGTTGATTTATTTCGAGTGTCTAGATATATTATGCGCCTGAATCAGACATCCGAGTGAAAAGTTATGACCATTTGAATTCTTGAGAGCTTCCGTTGTTCAATTTCGAGCATCTAAAGATATTATGCGCCTGAATCAGACATCCGAGTGAAAAGTTATGACCATTTGAATTTCTCGAGAGCTTCCGTTGTTCAATTTCGAGCGTCTCGATTTATTATGCGCCTGAATTGGACTTTCGAGTGAAATGTTATGACCATTTGAATTTTAAGAGGGCTTCTTTTGTTCAATTGCGAGCGTCTCAATATATTATACACCTTAATAGGACATCCGAGTGAAAAGTTATGACCATTTGAGTTTATCGAGAGCTTCCGTTGTTCAATTTCAAGCGTCTCGATTTATTATGTCCCCGAATCGGAAATCTGTGTGAAACATTATGACGACTTGAATTCTCTAGCACATTTTTTTTCAATTCCGTGCGTCTCGATATATTATGCACCTTAATCGGACATCCGAGTGAAAAGTTATGACAATTTGAATTTCTCGAGAGCTTCCGTTGTTAAATTTCGAGCGTCTCGATATTTTATGCGCCTGAATCGGACACCCGAGTGAAAAGTTATGACCATTTGAATTCTGAAGAGCTTCCGTTGTTTAATATCGAGCGTCATGATATATTATGCGCTTTAATAGGACATCCGTGTAAAAAGTTATGACCATTTGAATTTCAAGAGAGCTTTCGTTGTTCAATTTCGAACGTCTCGATATGTTAGGCGCCTGAATCGGACTTCTGAGTGAAAATTATGACCATTGGTATTTCTCGTGACTTTCCGTTGTTCAATTTCGAGCTTCTAGATATATTATGCGCCTTAATCGGACATCCGAGTGAAACGTTATGACCATTTGAATTTCTCGAGAGCTTCCGTTGTTCAATTTCGAGCGTCTCGATATATTATGTCCTTGAATCAGACACTCGTATGAAAAGTTATTACCACTTGAATTCTCGAGAGCTTCCGTCGATCAAGTTTGAACGCCTAGATATCTTATGCGCCTGAATCGGCCATCCGAGTGAAAAGTTATGACCATTTGAATTCTCGAGAGCTTCTGTTGTTGAATTTCGAGCGTCTCGATATATTATGTCCTGGAATCGGACATCCGTGTGAAAAGTTATGACTATTTGTATTTCTCGAAACTTTCCGTTGTTAAATTTCGAGCTTCTAGATATATTATGAGCCTTAATCGGACATTCGAGAGAAAAGTTATGACCACTTGAATTCTTGAGAGCTTCCCTTGTTCAATTTCGAGCGTCTAGATATATTATGCGCCTGAATCAGACATCCAAGTGAAAAGTTATGACCATTTAAATTCTCGAGAGCTTCCGCTATTCAATTTCGAGCGTCTAGAGATATTATGCGTCTGAATCGGACATCCGAGTGAAAAGTTATGACCATTTTGAATTTGTCGAGATCTTCCATTGTTCAATTTCAAGTGTCTCGATATATTATGCACTTCAATCGGACATCCGAGTGAAAAGTTCTAACCATTTGAGTTTATCGAGAGCTTCCGTTGTTCAATTTCGAGCGTCTCGATATATTATATCCCCGAATCCGACATCCGTGTGAAAATTTATGATTACTTGAATTCTCAGGAGCTTCCGTTGATCTATTTCGAGCGTCTAGATATATTATGCGCCAGAATCGAACATCCCTGTGAAAGGTTATGACCATTTGAGTTCTCGAGAGCATCCGTTGTTCAATTTCGAGCGTCTCGATATATTATGCGCCTTAATCGGACATCTGAGTGAAAATTTATGACCATTTGAATTTCTCGAAACTTTCCGTTGTTCAATTTTGAGCGTCTTGATATATTATGCGCCAGAATCAGACTTCCGAGTCAAATTTTATGACCACTTGAATTCTTGAGAGTATCCGTTTTTCAATTTCGATTTTGAGCGTCTAGATATATTATGCGCCTGAATCAGACATCCGAGTGAAAAGTTATGACCATTTAAATTCTCGAGAGCTTCCGCTGTTCAATTTCAAGCGTCTAGAGATATTATGCGCCTGAATCGGACATCCGAGTGAAAAGTTATGACCATTTGAATTTGTCGAGATCTTCCATTGTTCAATTTCGAGTGTCTCGATATATTATGCACTTGAATCGGACATCCGAGTGAAAAGTTCTAACCATTTGAGTTTATCGAGAGCTTCCGTTGTTCAATTTCGAGCGTCTCGATATATTATATCCCTGAATCCGACATCCGTGTGAAAACTTATGATTACTTGAATTCTCAGGAGCTTCCGTTGATCTATTTCGAGCGTCTAGATATATTATGCGCCAGAATCGAACATCCCTGTGAAAAGTTATGACCATTTCAGTTCTCGAGAGCATCCGTTGTTCAATTTCAAGTGTCTCGATATATTATGCACCTTAATCGGACATCCGAGTGAAAATTTATGACCATTTGAATTTCTTGAGTGTTTCCGTTGTTCAATTTTGAGCGTCTTGATATATTATGCGCCGGAATCGGACTTCCGAGTGAAATGTTATGACCATTTGAATTTCTCGAGAGCTTCCGTTTTTCAATTTTGAGCGTCTAGATATATTATGCGCCTGAATCAGACATCCGAGTGAAAAGTTATGACCATTTAAATTCTCGAGAGCTTCCGATGTTCAATTTCGAGCGCCTAGAGATATTATGCGCCTGAATCGGACATCCGAGTGAAAAGTTATGACCATTTGAATTTGTCGAGATCTTCCATTGTTCAATTTCGAGTGTCTCGATATATTATGCACTTCAATCGGACATCCGAGTGAAAAGTTCTAACCATTTGAGTTTATCGAGAGCTTCCGTTGTTCAATTTCGAGCGTCTCGATATATTATATCCCTGAATCTGACATCTGTGTGAAAACTTATGATTACTTGAATTCTCAGGAGCTTCCGTTGATCTATTTCGAGCGTCTAGATATATTATGCGCCAGAATCGAACATCCCTGTGAAAAGTTATGACCATTTGAGTTCTCGAGAGCATCCGTTGTTCAATTTCGAGCGTCTCGATATATTATGCGCCTTAATCGGACATTCGAGTGAAAATTTATGACCATTTGAATTTCTTGAGTGTTTCCGTTGTTCAATTTTGAGCGTCTCGATATATTATGAGCCGGAATCGGACTTCCGAGTGAAATGTTATGACCATTTGAATTTCTCGAGAGCTTCCGTTTTTCAATTTTGAGCGTCTAGATATATTAGGCGCCTGAATCAGACATCCGAGTGAAAAGGTATGACCATTTAAATTCTCGAGAGCTTCCGCTGTTCAATTTCGAGCGTCTCGATATATTATGCACCTTAATCGGACATCCGAGTGAAAAGTTATGACCATTTGAATTTGTCGAGAGCTTCCGTTTTTCAATTTCGAGTGTCTCGATATATTATGCACTTCAATCAGAAATCCGAGTGAAAAGTTCTAACCATTTGAGTTTATCGAGAGCTTCCGTTGTTCAATTTCGAGTGTCTCGATATATTATGCGCCTTAATCGGACATCCGAGTGAAAATTTATGACCATTTGAATTTCTTGAGTGTTTCCGTTGTTCAATTTTGAGCGTCTTGATATATTATGAGCCGGAATCGGACTTCCGAGTGAAATGTTATGACCATTTGAATTTCTCGAGAGCTTCCGTTTTTCAATTTTGAGCGTCTAGATATATTATGCGCCTGAATCAGACATCCGAGTGAAAAGTTATGACCATTTAAATTATCGAGAGCTTCCGCTGTTCAATTTCGAGCGTGTCGATATATTATGCACCTTAATCGGACATCCGACTGAAAAGTTATGACCATTTGAATTTGTCGAGATCTTCCATTGTTCAATTTCGAGTGTCTCGATATATTATGCACTTCAATCGGACATCCGAGTGAAAAGTTCTAACCATTTGAGTTTATCGAGAGCTTCCGTTGTTCAATTTCGAGCGTCTCGATATATTATATCCCTGAATCTGACATCTGTGTGAAAACTTATGATTACTTGAATTCTCAGGAGCTTCCGTTGATCTATTTCGAGCGTCTAGATATATTATGCGCCAGAATCGAACATCCCTGTGAAAAGTTATGACCATTTGAGTTCTCGAGAGCATCCGTTGTTCAATTTCGAGCGTCTCGATATATTATGCGCCTTAATCGGACATTCGAGTGAAAATTTATGACCATTTGAATTTCTTGAGTGTTTCCGTTGTTCAATTTTGAGCGTCTCGATATATTATGAGCCGGAATCGGACTTCCGAGTGAAATGTTATGACCATTTGAATTTCTCGAGAGCTTCCGTTTTTCAATTTTGAGCGTCTAGATATATTATGCGCCTGAATCAGACATCCGAGTGAAAAGTTATGACCATTTAAATTCTCGAGAGCTTCCGCTGTTCAATTTCGAGCGTCTCGATATATTATGCACCTTAATCGGACATCCGAGTGAAAAGTTATGACCATTTGAATTTGTCGAGAGCTTCCGTTTTTCAATTTCGAGTGTCTCGATATATTATGCACTTCAATCAGAAATCCGAGTGAAAAGTTCTAACCATTTGAGTTTATCGAGAGCTTCCGTTGTTCAATTTCGAGTGTCTCGATATATTATGCGCCTTAATCGGACATCCGAGTGAAAATTTATGACCATTTGAATTTCTTGAGTGTTTCCGTTGTTCAATTTTGAGCGTCTTCATATATTATGAGCCGGAATCGGACTTCCGAGTGAAATGTTATGACCATTTGAATTTCTCGAGAGCTTCCGTTTTTCAATTTTGAGCGTCTAGATATATTATGCGCCTGAATCAGACATCCGAGTGAAAAGTTATGACCATTTAAATTCTCGAGAGCTTCCGCTGTTCAATTTCGAGCGTCTCGATATATTATGCACCTTAATCGGACATCCGACTGAAAAGTTATGACCATTTGAATTTGTCGAGATCTTCCATTGTTCAATTTCGAGTGTCTCGATATATTATGCACTTCAATCGGACATCCGAGTGAAAAGTTCTAACCATT
>NC_016091.4:26799064-26800445 GCF_000004515.6 Glycine max
ATGCGCCTGAAGAATACTTCCGGGCATGGCATTATCGAAAGAAGCGCTACACTGTAGTCCATTGTTCAATTTCGAGTGTCTCGATATATTATGCACTTCAATCGGAAATCTGAGTGAAAAGTTCTAACCATTTGAGTTTATCGAGAGCTTCCGTTGTTCAATTTCGAGCGTCTCGATATATTATATCCGAGAATCTGACATCCGTGTGAAAACTTATGACTACTTGAATTCTCAGGAGCTTCCGTTGATCTATTTCGAGCGTCTTGATATATTATGCGCCAGAATCCAACATCCCTGTGAAAAGTTATGACCATTTGAGTTCTCGAGAGCTTCCGTTGTTCAATTTCGAGCGTCTCGATATATTATGCGCCTTAATCGGACATCCGAGTGAAAATTTATGAACATTTGAACTTCTTTAGTGTTTCCGTTGTTCAATTTTTAGCGTCTCGATATATTATGCGCCAGAATCGGACTTCCGAGTGAAATGTTATGACCATTTGAATTTCTCGAGAGCTTCCGTTTTTCAATTTTGAGCGTCTAGATATATTATGCGCCTTAATCGGACATCCGAGTGAAAAGTTATGACCATTTGAATTTCTTGAGAACTTCTATTGTTCAATTTTGAGCATCTCGATATATTATGCGCCGAAATCGGACTTCCGAGTGAAATGTTATGACCATTTGAATTTCTCGAGAGCTTCCGTTTTTCAATTTTGGGCGTCTAGATATATTATGCTCCTGAATCGGACTTGTGAGTGAAAATTATGACCATTTAAATTCTCGAGACTTTCCGTTGATCAATCTCGAGCGTCTCGATATATTATGCACCTTAATCGGACATCTGAGTGAAAAGTTATGACCATTTGAATTTGTCGAGATCTTCCATTGTTCAATTTCGAGTGTCTCGATATATTATGCACTTCAATCGTAAATCTGAGTGAAAAGTTCTAACCATTTGAGTTTATCGAGAGCTTCCGTTGTTCAATTTCGAGCGTCTCGATATATTATATCCCAGAATCTGACATCCGTGTGAATACTTATGACTACTTGAATTCTCAGGAGCTTCCGTTGATCTATTTCGAGCGTCTAGATATATTATGCGCCAGAATCAAACATCCCTGTAAAAAGTTATGACCATTTGAGTTCTCGAGAGCTTCCCGTTGTTCAATTTTCGAGCGTCTCGATATATTAATGCGCCTTAATCGGACATCTGAGTGAAAATTTATGACCATTTGAATTTCTCGAAACTTTCCGTTGTTCAATTTTGAGCGTCTTGATATATTATGCGCCAGAATCCAACATCCCTGTGAAAAGTTATGACCATTTGAGTTCTCGAGAGCTTCCGTTGTTCAATTTCAAGCGTCTCGATATATTATGCGCC
>NC_016091.4:26817450-26818588 GCF_000004515.6 Glycine max
TTATGCGCCTTAATCGGACATCCGAGTGAAAATTTATGAACATTTGAACTTCTTTAGTGTTTCCGTTGTTCATTTTTAGCGTCTCGATATATTATGCGCCAGAATCGGACTTCCGAGTGAAATGTTATGACCATTTGAATTTCTCGAGAGCTTCCGTTTTTCAATTTTGAGCGTCTAGATATATTATGCGCCTTAATCGGACATCCGAGTGAAAAGTTATGACCATTTGAATTTCTTGAGAACTTCTATTGTTCAATTTTGAGCATCTCGATATATTATGCGCCGAAATCGGACTTCCGAGTGAAATGTTATGACCATTTGAATTTCTCGAGAGCTTCCGTTTTTCAATTTTGGGCGTCTAGATATATTATGCTCCTGAATCGGACTTGTGAGTGAAAATTATGACCATTTAAATTCTCGAGACTTTCCGTTGATCAATCTCGAGCGTCTCGATATATTATGCACCTTAATCGGACATCTGAGTGAAAAGTTATGACCATTTGAATTTGTCGAGATCTTCCATTGTTCAATTTCGAGTGTCTCGATATATTATGCACTTCAATCGTAAATCTGAGTGAAAAGTTCTAACCATTTGAGTTTATCGAGAGCTTCCGTTGTTCAAGTTCGAGCGTCTCGATATATTATATCCCTGAATCTGACATCCGTGTGAATACTTATGACTACTTGAATTCTCGGAGCTTCCGTTGATCTATTTCGAGCGTCTAGATATATTATGCGCCAGAATCAAACATCCCTGTAAAAGTTATGACCATTTGAGTTCTCGAGAGCATCCGTTGTTCAATTTCAAGTGTCTCGATATATTATGCACCTTAATCGGACATCCGAGTGAAAATTTATGACCATTTGAATTTCTTGAGTGTTTCCGTTACCTACAATTTTGAGCGTCTTGATATATTATGCGCCGGAATCGGACTTCCGAGTGAAATGTTATGACCATTTGAATTTCTCGAGAGCTTCCGTTTTTCAATTTTGAGCGTCTAGATATATTATGCGCCTGAATCAGACATCCGAGTGAAAAGTTATGACCATTTAAATTCTCGAGAGCTTCCGATGTTCAATTTCGAGCGCCTAGAGATATTATGCGCCTGAATCGGACATCCGAGTGAAAAGTTATGAC
>NC_016091.4:26818688-26819422 GCF_000004515.6 Glycine max
ATTTCGAGTGTCTCGATATATTATGCACTTCAATCGGAAATCTGAGTGAAAAGTTCTAACCATTTGAGTTTATCGAGAGCTTCCGTTGTTCAATTTCGAGCGTCTCGATATATTATATCCGAGAATCTGACATCCGTGTGAAAACTTATGACTACTTGAATTCTCAGGAGCTTCCGTTGATCTATTTCGAGCGTCTTGATATATTATGCGCCAGAATCCAACATCCCTGTGAAAAGTTATGACCATTTGAGTTCTCGAGAGCTTCCGTTGTTCAATTTCGAGCGTCTCGATATATTATGCGCCTTAATCGGACATCCGAGTGAAAATTTATGAACATTTGAACTTCTTTAGTGTTTCCGTTGTTCAATTTTTAGCGTCTCGATATATTATGCGCCAGAATCGGACTTCCGAGTGAAATGTTATGACCATTTGAATTTCTCGAGAGCTTCCGTTTTTCAATTTTGAGCGTCTAGATATATTATGCGCCTTAATCGGACATCCGAGTGAAAAGTTATGACCATTTGAATTTCTTGAGAACTTCTATTGTTCAATTTTGAGGCATCTCGATATATTATGCGCCGAATCGGACTTCCGAGTGAAATGTTATGACCATTTGAATTTTCTCGAGAGCTTCCGTTTTTCATTTTAGGCGTCTAGATATATTATGCTCCTGAATCGGACTTGTGAGTGAAAATTATGACCATTTAATTTCTCGAGACTTTCCGCTGTTCAAT
>NC_016091.4:26820167-26830476 GCF_000004515.6 Glycine max
CTCGATATATTATGCGCCAGATTCGGACTTCCGAGTGAAATGTAATGATAAAAAAGAATTTCTCGAGAGCTTCCGTTTTTCAATTTTTAGCGTCTAGATATATTATGCGCCTGAATCAGACATCTGAGTGAAAAGTTATGACCATTTAAATTCTCGAGAGCTTCCGCTGTTCAATTTCGAGCGTCTCGATATATTATGCACCTTAATCAGACATCCGAGTGAAAAGTTATGACCATTTGAATTTGTCGAGATCTTCCATTGTTCAATTTTGAGTGTCTCGATATATTATGCACTTCAATCGGAAATCCGACTGAAAAGTTCTAACCATTTGAGTTTATCGAGAGCTTCCGTTGTCAATTTCGAGCATCTCGAGATTTTATATCCCCGAATCTGACATCCGGTGAAAAGTTATGACTACTTGAATTCTCAGGAGCTTCCGTTGATCTATTTCGAGCATCTAGATATATTATGCGCCAAAAATCAAACATCCCTGTGAAAAGGTATGGACATTTGAGTTCTCGAGAGCTTCCGGTTGTTCAATTTTCGAGCGCCTCGAGATAATATGCGCCTTAATCGGACAATCCGAGTGAAAATTTATGACCATTTTGAATATCTTGAGGGGTTCCGGTGTTCAAGTGTGAGCGGCTCGAGATATTTTGAGCCGGGAATCGGACTTTCCGAGTGGAAAGGTTATGATCATTTGAATTTTCTCGAGAGCTTCCGTTTTTTCAATTTTGGAGGCGTCTAGATATATTATGCGCCTGAATCAGACATCCGAGTGAAAAGTTATGACCATTTAAATTCTCGAGAGCTTCCGCTGTTCAATTTCGAGCGTCTCGATATATTATGCACCTTAATCGGACATCCGAGTGAAAAGTTATGACCATTTGAATTTGTCGAGAGCTTCCGTTTTTCAATTTCGAGTGTCTCGATATATTATGCACTTCAATCAGAAATCCGAGTGAAAAGTTCTAACCATTTGAGTTTATCGAGAGCTTCCGTTGTTCAATTTCGAGCGTCTCGATATATTATATCCCCGAATCTGACATCCGTGTGAAAACTTATGACTACTTGAATTCTCAGGAGCTTCCGTTGATCTATTTCGAGCGTCTAGATATATTATGCGCCAGAATCAAACATCCCTGTGAAAAGTTATGACCATTTGAGTTCTCGAGAGCTTCCGTTGTTCAATTTCGAGCGTCTCGATATATTATGCGCCTTAATCGGACATCCGAGTGAAAATTTATGACCATTTGAATTTCTTGAGTGTTTCCGTTGTTCAATTTTGAGCGTCTCGATATATTATGAGCCGGAATCGGACTTCCGAGTGAAATGTTATGACCATTTGAATTTCTCGAGAGCTTCCGTTTTTCAATTTTGAGCGTCTAGATATATTATGCGCCTGAATCAGACATCCGAGTGAAAAGTTATGACCATTTAAATTCTCGAGAGCTTCCGCTGTTCAATTTCGAGCGTCTCGATATATTATGCACCTTAATCGGACATCCGAGTGAGAATAGGGGGTTTGTCTGCCTGTCGAAAGCTTCCGTTGTTCAATTTCGAGCTTCCAGATATATTAGGCGCCTTTATCGGACATACGAGTGAAACGTTATGACCATTTGAATTTCTCGAGAGCTTCTGTTGTTCAATTTCGAGCGTCTCGATATATTATAGCCCCGAATCCAACTTCCGTGTGAAAACTTATGACCACTTGAATTTTCATGAGCTTCCGTTGATCTATTTCGAGCGTCTATATATATTATGCGCCTGAATCGGGCATCCGAGTGAAAAGTTATGACCATTTGAATTCTCAAGAGCTTCCGTTGTTCAATTTCGAGCGTCTTGATATATTATGCGTCTTAATCGGACATCCGAGTGAAAAGTTATGACCATTTGAATTTCTTGAGAACTTCCGTTGTTCAATTTTGAGCATCTCGATATATTATGCGCCGAAATCGGACTTCCGAGTGAAATGTTATGGCCATTTGAATTTCTCGATAGCTTCCGTTGTTCAATTTTGAGCGTCTCGATATGTTTCGCTCCTGAATCGGACTTGTGAGTGAAAATTATGACCATTTGTATTTCTCGAGACTTTCCGTTGATCAATCTCGAGCTTCTAGATGTATTACGCACCTTTATCGGACATCCGAGTGAAAAGTTTTGACCATTTGAATTTCTCGAGAGCTTCCGTTGCTCAATTTTGAGTGTCTTGATATATTATGTGCCTTAATCAGACATTCGAGTGAAAGGTTATGAGAATTGAATTTTCTCGAGGAGCTTCCGTGGTTAATTTCTAGCGTTTCGATAAATTACTCGCCTGAATCGGACATCTGAGTGAAAACTTATGACCATTTGAATTCTCAAGAGCTTCTGTTGTTCAATTTCAAGCATCTCGATATATTATGTCCTTGAATCAGACATCCGTGTGAAAAGTTATGACCACTTGAATTCTCTAGAGCTTCCATTGATCAATTTCGAGCGTCTAGACATATTATGCGCCTGAATCGGACATCCGAGTGAAAAGTTATGAGCATTTGAATTTCTTGAGAGCTTCCGTTGTTCAATTTCGAGTGTCTCGATATATTATGTGCCTTAATCGGACATCCGAGAGAAACGTTATGACTATTTGAATTTCCCGAGAGCTTCCGTTGTTCAATTTCGAGCGTCTCGATTTATTATGTCCTCGAATCGAACATCTGTGTGAAAAGTTATGACGACTTGAATTCTCTAGAGCTTCCGTTGTTCAATTTCGAGCTTCTAGATATATTATGCGCCTTAATCGGACATATGAGTGAAACGTTATGACCATTTGAATTTCTCGAGAGCTTCTGTTGTTCAATTTCGAGCGTCTCGATATATTATGTCCCCGAATCGGACGTCCGTGTGAAAAGTTATGACCGCTTGAATTCTCGAGACCTCATTGTTCAATTTTGAGCGTCTCGATATATTTTGTCCTCGAATCGGACAACCGTGTGAAAAGCTATGACCATTTGAATTCTCGACAGCTTCCGTTGTTCAATTTCACGCGTCTTTATATATTATGCGCCTTTATCGGACATCCGAGTGAAAAGTTACGACCATTTGAATTTCTCGAGAGATTCCGTTGCTCAATTTTGAATGTCTTGATATATTATGTGCCTTAATTAGACATTCGAGTGAAAGGTTATGAGAATTTGAATTTCTCGAGAGCTTCCGTTGTTCAATTCCAAGCGTTTCGATATATTACGCGCCTTAATCGGACATCTGAGTGAAAACTTATGACCATTTGAATTCTCAAGAGCTTCCGTTGTTCAATTCCAAGCGTTTAGATATATTATGTCC
This sequence comes from Glycine max, assembly GCF_000004515.6. Classification (NCBI taxonomy): domain Eukaryota; kingdom Viridiplantae; phylum Streptophyta; class Magnoliopsida; order Fabales; family Fabaceae; genus Glycine; species Glycine max. The sequence continues at coordinate 26,823,489 of NC_016091.4, forward strand.
CCGAATCCGACATCCGTGTGAAAAGTTATGAGCGCTTGAATTCTCGAGACCTCATTGTTCAATTTTGAGCGTGTCGATATATTTTGTCCTCGAATCGGACAACCGTGTGAAAAGCTATGACCATTTGAATTCTTGACAGCTTTCGTTGTTCAATTTCGCGCGTCTTTATATATTATGCGCCTTAATCGGACATCCGAGTGAAAGGTTATGACCATTTGAATTCTCATGAGCTTCCGTTGATCTATTTCGAGCGTCTAGATATATTATGTGCCTGAATCGGGCATCCGAGTGAAAAGTTATGACCATTTGAATTCTCAAGAGCTTCCGTTGTTCAATTTCGAGCGTCTTGATATATTATGCGCCTTAATCGGATATCCGAGTGAAAAGTTATGACCATTTGAATTTCTTGAGAACTTCCGTTGTTCAATTTTGAGCGTCTCGATATATTATGCGCCGAAATCGGACTTCCGAGTGAAATGTTATGGCCATTTGAATTTCTCGATAGCTTCCGCTGTTCAATTTTGAGCGTCTCGATATGTTTCGCCCCTGAATCGGACTTGTGAGTGAAAATTATGACCATTTGTATTTCTCGAGACTTTCCATTGATCAATCTTGAGCTTCTAGATATATTACGCGCCTTTATCGGACATCCGAGTGAAAAGTTATGACCATTTGAATTTCTCGAGAGCTTCCGTTGCTCAATTTTGAGGGTCTTGATATATTATGTGCCTTAATCAGACATTTGAGTGAAAGGTTATGAGAATTTGAATTTCTCGAGAGCTTCCGTTGTTCAATTTCAAGCGTCTCGATATATTATGTCCCAGAATCCGACATCCGTGTGAAAAGTTATGACCACTTGAATTCTCAAGAGCGTCCGTTGATCAATTTCAAGCATCTCGATATATTATGTCCTTGAATCAGACATCCGTGTGAAAAATTATGACCACTTGAATTCTCTAGAGCTTCCGTTGATCAATTTCGAGCGTCTAGACATATTATGCGCCTGAATCGGACATCCGAGTGAAAAGTTATGAGCATTTGAATTTCTTGACAGCTTCCGTTGTTCAATTTCGAGCGTCTCGATATATTATGTGACTTAATCAGACATCCGAGTGAAATGTTATGGCCATTTGAATTTCTCGATAGCTTCCGTTGTTCAATTTTAAGCGTCTCGATATGTTTGGCGCCTGAATCAGACTTGTGAGTGAAAATTATGACCATTTGTATTTCTCGAGACTTTCCGTTGATCAATCTCAAGCTTCTAGATATATTACGCGCCTTTATCGGACATCCGAGTGAAAAGTTCTGACCATTTAAATTTCTCGAGAGCTTTCATTGTTCAATTTCGAGCGTCTCGATATATTATGTCCTTGAATCAGACATCCGTGTGAAAAGTTATGACCACTTGAATTCTCGAGAGTGTCCATCGATCAATTTTGAGCGTCTAGATATATTATGCGCCTGAATAGGACATCCGAGTGAAAAGTTATGACCATTTGAATTTCTTGAGAACTTCCGTTGTTCAATTTTGAGCGTCTCGATATATTATGCGCCGAAATCGGACTTCCGAGTGAAATGTTATGGCCATTTGAATTTCTCGATAGCTTCCGTTGTTCAATTTTGAGCGTCTCGATATGTTTCGCCCCTGAATCGGACTTGTGAGTGAAAATTATGACCATTTGTATTTCTCGAGACTTTCCGTTGATCAATCTTGAGCTTCTAGATATATTACGCACCTTTATCGGACATCCGAATGAAAAGTTATGACCATTTGAATTTCTCGAGAGCTTCCGTTGCTCAATTTTGAGGGTCTTGATATATTATGTGCCTTAATCAGACATTTGAGTGAAAGGTTATGAGAATTTGAATTTCTCGAGAGCTTCCGTTGTTCAATTTTTAGCTTCTCGATATATTTTGTCCCCGAATACGACGTCTGTGTGAAAAGTTATGACCACTTGAATTCTCGAGAGCTTCTGTTGTTCAATTTCGAGCGTCTCGATATATTATGTCCTTGAAACGACATCCGTGTGAAAAGTTATGACCATTTGTATTTCTCGAGACTTTTCGTTGTTGAATTTCTAGCGTCTAGATATATTATGAGCCTTAATCGGACATTCGAGTGAAAACTTATGACCACTTGAATTCTTGAGAGCTTCCGTTCATCTATTTCGAGCGTCTAGATATATTATGCATTTGAATCGGATATCCGAGTGAAAAGTTATGACCATTTGAATTCACAAGGGCTTTCGTTGTTCAATTCTGAGTGTCTTGTTTATTATGCGCCTTGATCGGATATCCGTGTGAAAAGTTATGACCTCATGAATTCTCGAGAGCTTCCGTTCATCAATTTCGAGCGTCTAGATATATTATGCGCCTGAATCGGACACCCGAGTGAAAAGTTATGACCATTTGAATTCTCGAGAGCTTCCCATGTTAAATTTCTAGTGTCTACATATATTATGCGCCTTAATCTGATATCCGAGTGAAAAGTTATGACCATTTGAATATCTTGAGAGCTTCCATTGTTCAATTTCGAGCGTCTCGATATATTATGTGCCTTTATTGGACTTCCGAGTGAAATGTTATGACCATTTGAATTTCTCAAGAGCTTCTGGTGTTCAATTTCGAGCGTCTCGATATATTATGTTCCCAAATCGAACGTCCGTGTGAAAAGTTATGACCACTTGAATTCTCGAGAGCTTCCGTTGTTCAATTTCGAGCATCTTGATATATTACGCGCCTTTATCGGACATCCGAATGAAAAGTTATGATCATTTGAATTTCTCGAGAGCTTTCGTTGCTCAACTTTGAGTGTCTTGATATATTATGTGCCTTAATCAGACATCCGAGTGAAAGGTTATGAGCATTTGAATTTCTCAAGAGCTTCCGTTGTTAAATTTCGAGCGTCTCGATATATTACGCGCATTTATCGGACATCCGAGTGAAAAGTTATGACCATTTGAATTTCTCGAGAGCTTCCGTTGCTCAATTTTGAGAGTCTTGATATATTATGTGCCTTAATCAGACATTCGAGTGAAAAGTTATGAGAATTTGAATTTCTCGAGAGTTTCCGTCGTTCAATTTCGAGCGTCTCGATACATTATATCGCCGAATCCGACATCCGTGTGAAACGTTATGACCACTTGAATTCTCGAGAGCTTCTGGTGATCAATTTTGAGCATCTCGATATATTATGCACCTTAATCGGACATCCGTGTGAAAAGTTATGACCATTTGAATTCTCGAGAGCTTCCGTTGTTCAATTTCGAGCGTCTAGATATATTTTGCACCTTAATCGGACATCCGAGTGAAAGTTATGACCATTTGAATTTCTCGAGAGCTTCTAATGATCAATTTCTAGCGTCTAAATATATTATGCGCCTGAATCGGACACCCGAGTGAAAAGTTTTGACCAGTTGAATTTCTCGAGAGTCTCCGTTGTACAATTTCGAACGTCTCGATATATTATGTCCCCGAATCCGACATCCGTGTGAAAATTTATGACCACATGAATTCTCGAGAGCTTCTGGTGATCAATTTTGAGCGTCTAGATATATCATACGCCAGAATCGGACATTCGAGCGAAAAGCTATGGCCATTTGGATTCTTGAGAGCATCCGTGGTTCAATTTCGAGCGTCTCGATATATTATGCACCTTAATCGGACATCCGGGTGAAAAGTTATGACCATTTGAATTCTCGAGGGCTTCCGTTGTTCAAATTCTTGCGTCTCTATATATTATGCACCTTAATCGGACATCCGAGTAAAAGTTATGACCATTTGAATTTCTCAGGAGCTTCTAATGATCAATTTCTAGCGTCTACATATATTATGCGCCTGAATCGGACACCCGAGTGAAAAGTTATGACCAGTTAATTTTCTCCAGAGCCTCCGTTATACAATTTCGACCGTCTCGATATATTATGTCCCTAAATCCGACATCCGTGTGAAAATTTATGACCACATGAATTCTCGAGAGCTTCTGGTGATCAATTTTCAGCGTCTAGATATATCATACGCCAGACTCAGACATCCGAGTGAAAAGTATGGACTATTAGAATTCTCGAGAACATCCGGTGTTCAATTTCGGCCATCTCGATATATATATGCACACTTAATCGGACATCCGTGTGAAAATATTATGACCATTGAATTCTCGAGAGCTTCCGTTGTTCAATTTCGAGCGTATCGATATATTATGCACCTTAATCGGACATCCGAGTGAAAGTTATGACCATTTGAATATCTCGAGAGCTTCTAATGATCACTTTCTAGCGTCTTAATATATTATGCGCCTGAATCGGACACCCGAGTGAAAAGTTTTGACCAGTTGAATTTCTCGAGAGCCTCCGTTGTACAATTTCGAACGTCTCGATATATTATGTCCCCGAATCCGACATCCGTGTGAAAATTTATGACCACACGCATTCTCGATAGCTTGTGGTGATCAATTTTGAGCGTCTAGATATATCATACGCCAGAATCGGACATTCGAGCGAAAAGCTAGGGCCATTTGAATTCTTGAGAGCATCCGTGGTTCAATTTTGAGCGTCGCGATATATTATGCACCTTAATCGGACATCCGGGTGAAAAGTTATGACCATTTGAATTCTCGAGAGCTTCCGTTGTTCAATTTCGAGCGTGTCGATATATTATGCACCTTAATCGGACATCCGAGTAAAAATTATGACCATTTGAATTTCTCGAGAGCTTCTAACGATCAATTTCTAGCGTCTAGATATATTATGCGCCTGAATCGGACACCCGAGTGAAAAGTTTTGACCTGTTGAATTTCTCGACAGCCTCCATTGTACAATTTTGACCGTCTCGATATATTATGTCCCCGAATCGGACATCCGTGTGAAAATTTATGACCACATGAATTCTCGAGAGCTTCTGGTGATCAATTTTGAACGTCTAGATATATCATACGCCAGAATCGGACACTCGAGCGAAACGCTATGGCCATTTGAATTCTTGAGAGCATCCGTTGTTCAATTTCGAGCCTCTCGATATATTATGCAGCTTAATCGGACATCCGTGTTAAAAGTTATGACCATTTGAATTCTCGAGAGCTTCCGTTGTTCAATTTCGAGCATTTCGATATATTATGCACCTTAATTGGACATCCGTGTGAAACGTTATGACCAGTTGAATTTCTCGAGAACCTCCGTTGTTCAATTTCGAGCGTATCGATATATTATGCACCTTAATCGGGCATCCGAGTAAAAGTTATGACCATTTGAATTTCTCGAGAGCTTCTAACGATCAATTTCTAGCGTCTAGATATATTATGCGCCTGAATCGGACACTCGAGTGAAAAGTTTTGACCAGTTGAATTTCTCCACAGCCTCCGTTGTACAATTTCGACCATCTCGATATATTATGTCCCCGAATCCGACATCCGTGTGAAAATTTATGACCACATGAATTCTCGAAAGCATCTGCTGATCAATTTCGAGTGTCTAGATATATTATACGCCAGAATCGGACATCCGAATGAGAAGTTATGACCATTTGAATTCTCGAGATCTTCCGTTGTTCAATTTCGAGCGTCTCGATATATTATGCACCTTAATCGGACATCCGAGTAAAAGTTATGACCATTCTAATTTCTCGAGAGCTTCTAATGATCAATTTCTAGCGTCTAGATATATTATGCGCCTGAATCGGACACCCGAGTGATAAGTTATGACCAGTTGAATTTCACGAGAGCCTCCGTTGTACAATTTCGAGCTTCTCGATATATTATGCACCTCAATCGGACATACCTGTGAAAAGTATGCCCATTTGATTCTCAGGAGCTTCCTTGTTCAATTCGAGCGTCTCGATATTTATCTCCTTAATCGGACATCCGAGTAAAAGTTATGACCCATTTGCATTTCTTCAGAGCTTCTAATGATCAATTTCTAGCATCTAGATATATTATGCGCCTGAATCGGACACCCGAGTGAAAAGTTATGACCAGTTAAATTTCTCGAGAGCATCCGTTGTACAATATCGACCGTCTCGATATATTATGCAGCTTAATCGGACATCCGTGTGGAAAGTTATGACCATTTGAATTCTCGAGAGCTTCCATTGTTTAATTTCGAGCGTCTCGATATATTATGCACCTTAATCGGACATCCGAGTGAAAGTTATTACCATTTGAATTTCTCGAGAGCTTCTAACTATCAATTTCTAGCGTCTAGATATATTATGCGCTTGAATCGGACACCCGAGTGAAAAGTTTTGACCAGTTGAATTTCTCGAGATCCTCCGTTGTACAATTTTGACCGTCTCGATATATTATGTCCCCGAATCCGACATCCGTGTGAAAATTTATGACCACATGAATTCTCGAAAGCTTCTGGTGATCAATTTTGAGCGTCTAGAGATATCATACGCCAGAATCGGACATCCGAGTAAAAAGCTATGACCATTTGAATTCTCGAGAGCAACCGTGGTTCAATTTCGAGCGTCTCGATATATTATGCACCTTAATCGGACATCCGGGTGAAAAGTTATGACCATTTGAATTCTCGAGGGCTTCCGTTGTTCAAATTCTTGCGTCTCTATATATTATGCACCTTAATCGGACATCCGAGTAAAAGTTATGACCATTTGAATTTCTCAGGAGCTTCTAATGATCAATTTCTAGCGTCTACATATATTATGCGCCTGAATCGGACACCCGAGTGAAAAGTTATGACCAGTTAATTTTCTCCAGAGCCTCCGTTATACAATTTCGACCGTCTCGATATATTATGTCCCTAAATCCGACATCCGTGTGAAAATTTATGACCACATGAATTCTCGAGAGCTTCTGGTGATCAATTTTCAGCGTCTAGATATATCATACGCCAGAATCAGACATCCGAGTGAAAAGTATTGACTATTCGAATTCTCGAGAACATCCGTTGTTCAATTTCGACCATCTCGATATATTATGCACCTTAATCGGACATCCGTGTGAAAAGTTATGACCATTAGAATTCTCGAGAGC
>NC_016091.4:26831830-26843800 GCF_000004515.6 Glycine max
TTTGAATTTCTCGAGAGCTTCTAATGATCAATTTCTAGCGCCTAGATATATTATGCACCTGAATCGGACACCCGAGTGAAAAGTTTTGACCAGTTGAATTTCTCGAGAGCCTCCGTTGTACAATTTCGACTGTCTCGATATATTTTATCCCCGAATCCGACATCCGTGTGCAAATTTATGACAACATGAATTCTCGAGAGCTTGAGGTGATCAATTTTGAGCGTCTAGATATATAATACGCCAGAATCGGATATCCGAGTGAAAAGTTATGACCATTCGAATTCTCGAGAGTATGCGTTGTTCAATTTCGAGCGTCTCGATATATTATGCACCTTAATTGGACATCTGAGTGAAAAGTTATGACCATTTGAATTTCTCGAGAGATTCCGTTGTTCAATTTTGAGTGTCTCGATATGTTAGGCGCCTGAATGGAACATCCGAGTGAAAAGTTATGAACATTTGCATTTCTCGAGAGCTTCCGTTGTTCAATTTCGAGCGTCTCGATATATTATGCACCTTAATCGCACATCCGAGTAAAAGTTATGACCATTTGAATTTCTCGAGAGCTTATAATGATCAATTTCTAGCGTGTAGATATATTATGCGCCTGAATCAGACACCCGAGTGAAAAGTTATGACCAGTTGAATTTCTCGAGAGCCTCCGTTGTACAATTTCGACTGTCTCGATATATTATATCCCCGAATCCGACATCCGTGTGAAAATTTATGACCACATGAATTCTCAAGAGCTTCAGGTGATCAATTTTGAGCGTCTAGATATATCATACGCCAGAATCGGATATCCGAGTGAAAAGTTATGACGATTTGAATTCTTGAGAGCATCCGTTGTTCAATTTTTTAGCGTCACGATATATTATGCACCTTAATTGGACATCTGAGTGAAAAGTTATGACCATTTGAATTTCTCGAGAGCTTCCGTTGTTCAATTTTGAGCGTCTCGATATGTTAGGCGCCTGAATCGAACATCCGAGTGAAAAGTTATGACCATATGAATTATTTAAGAGCTTCCGTTGTTCGATTTCGAGCGTCTAGATATATTATGCGCCTGAATTGGACACCTGAGTCAAACGTTATGACTAGTTGAATTTCTCGAGAGCCTCCGTTGTTCAATTTCAACCGTCTCGATATATTATGTCCCCGAATCCGACATCCGTGTGAAAATTTAGGACTACATGAATTCTCGAGAGCTTATAATGATCAATTTCAAGCGTCTAGATATATTATGCGCCTGAATCAGACACCCGAGTTAAAAGTTTTGACCAGTTGAATTTCTCGAGAGCCTCCGTTGTACAATTTCGACTGTCTCGATATATTATATCCCCGAATCCGACATCCGTGTGAAAATTTATGACCACATGAATTCTCGAGAGCTTCAGGTGATCAATTTTGAGCGTCTAGATATATCATACGCCAGAATCGGATATCCGAGTGAAAAGTTATGATGATTCGAATTCTTGAGAGCATCCGTTGTTCAATTTTTGAGCGTCATGATATATTATGCACCTTAATTGGACATCTGAGTGAAAAGTTATGACCATTTGAATTTCTCGAGAGATTCCGTTGTTCAATTTTGAGAGTCTCGATATGTTAGGCGCCTGTATGGAACATCCAAGTGAAAAGTTATGAACATTTGCATTTCTCGAGAGCTTCCGTTGTTCAATTTCGACCGTCTCGATATATTATGTCCCTGAATCTGACATCCGTGTGAAATGTTATGACCATTTGAAATCTCGAGTGCTTCCGTTGTTCAATTTCGAGCATCTCGATATATTATGCACCTTAATCGCACATCCGAGTAAAAGTTATGACCATTTGAATTTCTCGAGAGCTTCTAATGATCAATTTCTAGCGTGTAGATATATTATGCGCCTGAATCAGACACCCGAGTGAAAAGTTATGACCAGTTGAATTTCTCGAGAGCCTCCGTTGTACAATTTCGACTGTCTCGATATGTTATATCCCCAAGTCCGACATCCGTGTGAAAATTTATGACCACATGAATTCTCGAGAGCTTCAGGTGATCAATTTTGAGCATCTAGATATATCATACGCCAAAATCGGATATCCGAGTGAAAAGTTATGACCATTCGAATTCTTGAGAGCATCCGTTGTTCAATTTTGGAGCGTCACGATATATTATGCACCTTAATTGGACATCTGAGTGAAAAGTTATGACCATTTGAATTTCTCGAGAGCTTCCGTTGTTCAATTTTGAGCGTCTCGATATGTTAGGCGCCTGAATCGAACATCCGAGTGATTAGTTATGACCATATGAATTACTTAAGAACTTCCGTTGTTCAATTTCTAGCGTCTAGATATATTATGCGCCTGAATTGGACACCTGAGTCAAACGTTATGACCATTTGAATTTCTCGATAGCCTCCATTGTTCAATTTCAACCGTCTCGATATATTATGTCCCCGAATCCGACATCCGTGTGAAAATTTATGACTACATGGATTCTCGAGAGCTTCTAATGATCAATTTCAAGCGTCTAGATATATTATGCGCCTGAATCGGACACCCGAGGGAAAAGTTATGACCAGTTCAATTTCTCGAGAGCCTCCGTTGTACAATTTCGACCGTCTCGATATATTATGTCCCCGAATCGGACATCCATGTGAAAATTTATGACCACATGAATTCTCGAGAGCTTCTGGTTATCAATTTTGAGCGTCTAGATATATCATACGCTAGAATCAGACATCCGAGTGAAAAGTTAAGACCATTTGAATTCTCAAGAGCATCCGTTGTTCAATTTCGAGCGTCTCGATATATTATGCACCTTAATCAAACATCCGAGTGAAAAGTTATGACCATTTGATTCTCGAGGCTTCCGTTACCAACAATGTCGTTAAGATATATTATGCACCTTAATCGCACATCCGAGTAAAAGTTATGACCATTTGAATTTCTCGAGAGCTTCTAATGATCAATTTCTAGCGTCTAGATATATTATGCGGCTGAATCGGAAACCGGGGGAAAAATTTTATAACAGTTTATTTTTCGGGAAGGTTCCGTTGTTCAATTTTCAGTGTTTGGAATTATTTATTTCCCCGGAATCGGACATCCGGGGAAAATTTTTAGGCCCCTGGAATTCTGGGGAATTTCGTGATCAATGTTTGAGCGTCTAGATAATATTATGGCCCGGAATGGGATATCGGGGGAAAAATTTTGGCCGCATTCGAATTCTCGAGAGCATCCGTTGGTCAATTTTGAGCGTCACGATATATTATGCACCTTAATTGGACAAAGGAATCAAAGCTTCAACCAAGGGGAGATGGACCATTTCAAGTGCTTGAAAGAATCAATGACAATGCTTACAAAGTTGAGCTGCCCGGTGAGTATAATGTTAGTTCCACCTTCAATGTCTCTGATTTATCTCTTTTTGATGCAGATGGAGAATCCGATTTGAGGACAAATCCTTCTCAAGAGGGAGAGAATGATGAGGACATGTTCAAGAGCAAGGGCAAGGATCCACTTGAAGGACTTGGAGGACCTATGACAAGGGCTAGAGCAAGGAAAGCCAAGGAAGCTCTTCAACAAGTGCTGTCCATACTATTTGAATACAAGCCCAAGTTTCAAGGAGAAAAGTCCAAGGTTGTGAGTTGTATCATGGCCCAAATGGAGGAGGACTAAATGACACCACTTTGTCTCAATTTTAGAGTGTTTAGTTTGTCTAAATAATGGCCCAATCCTTGTAAAGTTGGCTGACCAAAAATATGTTTTGGGTTAATCAACTAAAAGGGCTTTAGTTAGGTTTAGTTCAAGTTGTAATAAGGGCCCAATTGGCAACCTAGGCATCAGCCTTTTGGGAGACCAAATGGTGGCTGACTTGTTGGCTGTTGGGGGTGACTTTTGGTTGCCACAATTTCAGTTACACTCAGCCATTAAGTTTTTTTTAATTCCCTAGGTTAATGGCATTAAGTTATTTTAATTATAGGTTAGTGGGTCATTACTAAAATCTGCTGTAAAGCTTCTATATAAGCTGAACCATTTTATCAATAAACACAAGTTGAGTTTTATTCAGAAAATTAGAGTTTATCTCTTTTATCTTAGTGAGAGTGATTCTCCTAAATTCTTGAGTGATTCAAGAACACCTTGGCTGTATCAAAGGACTTTCACAACCTTTGTGTGTTGCCCTCGCTGGAAAGAGTGATTCTTTCCTTCCTTTCATCATCACCCTTGTTCTTTCAAACCACAATTCCAGAAAATCCACCTCTGCCCAGAATTATCTCGTGGCCATAACTCCCATTTTACGCACTCAAATTAAGTGATTCTTGAGCCTAAATTGAATTTCAAAACGAGACCTTTCACCTCGTTTTGGAATCACCTCATTTGGAGCCCTGTAGCTTCAGTTATTGCCATTTCTATATTTCTGTCCAGCCACCACTTAACCTACGTTTTACCATCCCATTCATCCATTTTATGCCAAGAACCACCTTATTAAGACCCACGAAATTAGCCACCTTATTTTCCATCCTTTCCTTAATCAATTTCCGCATTTTCCATCAAGGTTTAATCCTAGACGATCCTAAGTCAGCCCTTGTGCCATGTGGGTTCATATCATGTTATGACCATTTGAAATCTCGAGTGCTTCCGTTGTTCAACTTCGAGCGTCTCGATATATTATGCGCCTTAATCGGACATCCGAGTGAAAAGTTATGACCATTTGAATTTCTCGACAGATTTCGTTGTTCAATTTTGAGTGTCTCGTTATGTTAGGCGCCTGAATGGAACATCCGAGTGAAAAGTTATGAACATTTGCATTTCTCGAGAGCTTCCGTTGTTCAATTTTGACCGTCTCTATAAATTATGCGCTTTAATCTGACATCCGAGTGAAAAGTTATGACCATTTGAATTCTCTAGAGCCTCCGTTGTTCAATTTTGAGCGTCTTGATATATTATGCGCCTTAACCGGACATCCGAGTGAAACGATATGACCATTTGAATTTCTCGAGAGCTTCCATTGATCAATTTCGAGCGTCTAGATATATTGTGTGCCTGAATCGGACACCCGAGTGAAACGTTATGACAATTTGAGTTCTCTAGAGCTTCCGTTGTTCAATTTCGAGTGTCTCGATATCTTATGCGCCTTAATCGGATATCCGAATGAGAAGTTATGACCATTTAAATTTCTCGAGAGCTTCCGTTGTTCAATTTTGAGCGTCTCGATATGTTAGGCGCCTGAATCGAACAATCGAGTGAAAAGTTATGACCATTTGAATTACTTAAGAGCTTCCGTTGTTCAATTTCGAGCGTCTAGGTATATTATGCGCCTGAATCGGACACCCGAGTGAAAAGTTATGACCAGTTGAATTTCTCGAGAGTCTCCGTTGTTCAATTTCGACCCTCTCGATATATTATGTCCCCGAATCTGACATCCGTGTGAAAATTTATGACCACATGAATTCTTGAGAGCTTCTACTGATATATCGAGATGCTAGAAATTGAAAAATTGAGGTTCTCGAGAAATTCAAATGGTCATACTTTTCACTCGAATGTCAGATTCAGGAAAAAAATATACAAAGACGCTCGAAATTGAACAACGGATGCTCTCTAGAAATTTAAATGGCAAAATTTTTTCACTCGGATGTTAGATTCAGACACATAATATATCGAGACGTTCGAAATTGAATATTGAAGCTCTGGTCCAATTCAAACGGCCATAACTTTTGACATGGGTGTATGATTGAGGCCCATGATGTATCGAGATGCTAGAAATAGATAGAATAACGGATGCTCTCAAGAAATTCAAATGGTCATAACTTTTCACTCGAATGTCAGATTCAGGAACAAAATATATAGAGACGCTCAAAATTGAACACGGAAGCTCTGGTCCAATTCAAACGGCATAACTTTTGACAAGGGTGTACGATTGAGGCCGATGATATATCGAGCTGCTAAAAATTGAAAAATTGAAGTTCTCGAGAAATTCAAATGGTCATAACTTTTCACTCGAATGTCCGATTCAGGCACATAATATATCGAGACGCTTGAAACTAAACACGGAAGCTCTGGTCCAATTCATACGACCATAACTTTTGACATGGGTGTACGATTGAGGCCCATGATATATCGAGACGCTCGTAATTGAAAAATGAAAGTTCTTGAGAAATTCTAATGGTCATAACTTTTCACTGGAATTTCATATTCAGGCACCTAATATATCGAGACGCTCAAAATTGAACACTCAAGCTCGGGTCCAATTCAAACAGCCATAACTTTTGACATGGGTGTACGATTGAGGCCCATGATATATCCAGACATTCAAAATTGAATAACGGATGCTTTAGAGAAACTTAAATGGTCATAAGTTTTCACTCGGATGTCCTATTAAAGCACATAATATATCGAGCCACTCGAAATTGAACTTGGAAAATCCGATCCAATTCTAACGGCCATAACTTCTTACATGGGTGTACGGTTAAGGCCCATGATATATCGAGACCCTCCAAATTGAAAATGGAAGTTCTCGAGAAATTGAAATGGTCATAACATTTCACTCAGATGTCCAATTCAGGCACATAGTATATTGAGACGCTCGATATTGAACACGGAAGCTCTGGTCAAATTCAGACAGTCATAACTTTTGACATGGGTGCATTGAGGACCTTGATGTAACGAGATGCTAGAAGTTGAACAATGGATGCTCTCTAGAAATTCGAATGGTCATAACTTTTCACTCGAATGTCAGATTCAAGAACATAATATACGAGTCGCTCGAAACTGAACACAGAAGCTTTGGTCCAATTCAAACGACCATAAGTTTTGACATGGTTGTACGATTGAGGCCCATGGTATATGGAGACGCTCGAAATTGAAAAATGAAAGTTCTCAAGAAATTCAAATGGTCATAACTTTTCACTCAAATGTCAGATTCAGGTATATAATATATAGAGATGCTCGAAATTGAACACGGAAGCTCTGCTCCAATTCAAACTGATATGAACCCTCATGGAACAAGGGCTGACTTAGGATCGTCTAGGATTAAACCTTGATGGAAAATGCGGAAATTGATTAAGGTAAGGATGGAAAATAAGGTGGTTAATTTCGTGGGTCTTAATCAGGTGGTTCTTGGCATAAAATGGATGAATGGGATGGTAAAATGTAGGTTAAGTGGTGGCTGGACAGAAATATAGAAATGACAATAACTGAAGCTACAGGGCTCCAAATGAGGTGATTCCAAAACGAGGTGAAAGTTCTCGTTTTGAAATTCAATTTAGGCTCAAGAATCACTTAATTTGAGTGCGTAAAATGGGAGTTATGGCCACGAGATAATTCTGGGCAGAGGTGGATTTTCTGGAATTGTGGTTTGAAAGAACAAGGGTGAAGATGATTGGAAGGAAAGAATCACTCTTTCCAGCGAGGGCAACACACAAAGGTTGTGAAAGTCCTTTGATACAGCCAGGGTGTTCTTGAATCACTCAAGAATTTAGGAGAATCACTCTCACTAAGATAAAAGAGATAAACTCTAATTTTCTGAATAAAACTCAACTTGTGTTTATTGATAAAATGGTTCAGCTTATATAGAAGCTTTACAGCAGATTTTAGTAATGACCCACTAACCTAGAATTAAAATAACTTAATGCCATTAACCTAGGGAATTAAAAAAACTTAATGGCTGAGTGTAACTGAAATTGTGGCAACCAAAAGTCACCCCCAACAGCCAACAAGTCAGCCACCATTTGGTCTCCCAAAAGGCTGATGCCTAGGTTGCCAATTGGGCCCTTATTACAACTTGAACTAAACCTAACTAAAGTCCTTTTAGTTGATTAACCCAAAACATATTTTTGGTCAGCCAACTTTACAAGGATTGGGCCATTATTTAGACAAACTAAACACTCTAAAATTGAAACAAAGTGGTGTCATTTAGTCCTCCTCCATTTGGGCCATGATACAACTCACAACCTTGGACTTTTCTCCTTGAAACTTGGGCTTGTATTCAAACAGTATGGACAGCACTTGTTGAAGAGCTTCCTTGGATTTCCTTGCTCTAGCCCTTGTCATAGGTCCTCCAAGTCCTTCAAGTGGATCCTTGCCATTGCTCTTGGTCATGTCCTCATCACAAACGGCCATAACTTTTGACATGTGTGTACGATTGAGGCCCATGATATATCGAGATTCTCAAAATTGAAAAATTGAAGTTCTCGAGAAATTAAAATGGTCATAACTTTTCACTCGAATGTCCGATGCAAGCACCTAATATATCGAGAGACTCGAAACTGAACACGGAAGCTCTGGTCCAAATCATACGGCCTAAACTTTTGACATGACTATACGATTTACGCCCGTGCTATATCAAGACGCTCAAAATTGAAAAATGAAAGTTCTCAAGAAATTGAAATGGTCATAACTTTTCACTCAAATGTCAGATTCTGGCACATAATATATAGAGACGCTCGAAATTGAACACGGAAGCTCTGGTCCAATTCAAACGGCCATAACTTTTGACATGGGTGTACGATTGACGCCCATGAAATATCGAGACGCTCGTAATTGAAAAATTGAAGTTCTTGAGAAATTCAAATGGTCATAACATTTAACTCGGATGTCCGATTCAGGCATATAATATATCGAGACGCTCGAAACTGAACACGGAAGCTCTGGTCCAAATCATACGGCCTAAACTTTTGACATCGCTTTACGATTGAGGCCCATGATATATCGAGATGCTAGAAATTGAGAAATGGAAGTTCTCAAGAAATTCGAATGGTCATAACTTTTCACTCGAATGTCAGATTTAGGAAAATAATATACAGAGACCCTCGAAATTGAATAACGAATGCTCTCTAGAAATTTAAATGGTAAAAAATTTTCACTCGGATGTTAGATTCAGGCACATAATATATCGAGACGTTCGAAATTGAACACTGAAGCTCTGGTCCAGTTCAAACGGCCATAACTTTTGACATGGGAGTATGATTGAGGCCCATGATGTATCGAGATTCTAGAAATTGAATAATGGATGCTCTCATGAAATTCAAATGGTCATAAGCTTTCACTCGAATGTCAGATTCAGGAACAAAATATATAGAGACACTCGAAATTGAACACGGAAGCTCTGGTCCAAATCATATGGCCTAAACTTTTGACATGGCTGTACGATTGAGGCCCATGATATATCGAGATGCTAGAAATTGAGAAATGGAAGTTCTCGAAAAATTCAAATGGTCATAAGTTTTCACTCGAATGTCAGATTTAGGAACAAAATATACAGAGACGCTCGAAATTGAACAACGGATGCTCTCTAGAAATTTAAATGGTAAAAAATTTTCACACGTATGTTAGATTCAGGCACATAATATATCGAGACGTTCGAAATAGAACACCGAAGCTCTGGTCCAATTCAAACGTCCATAACTTTTGTCATGGGTGTATGATTGAGGCCCATGATGTATCGAGATGCTAGAAATTGAATAACGGATGCTCTCATGAAATTCAAATGGTCATAACTTTTCACTCGAATGTCAGATTCAGGAACAATATATATAGAGACAGTCGAAATTGAACACGGAAGCTCTGGTCCAATTCATACGACCATAACTTTTGACATGGGTGTAGGATTGAGGCCCATGATATATCGAGACGCTCGTAATTGAAAAATGGAAGTTCTTGAGAAATTTTAATGGTCATAACTTATCACTCGAATTTCAGATTAAGGCGTATAATATATCGAGACGCTCGAAATTGAACAATCAAACTCGGGTCCAATTCAAACAGCCCTAACTTTTGACATTTAGATGCTAGAAATTGAGAAATGGAAGTTCTCGAGAAATTCAGTTGGTCATAACTTTTCACTCGAATGTCAGATTCAGGAGCAAAATATACAGAGACGCTCGAAATTGAATAATGGAAGTTCTCGAGAAATTCAAACGGCCATAACTTTTGACATGAGTGTATGATTGACGCCCATGATATATAGAGACGCTCGACATTGAATAATGGAAGTTCTCGAGAAATTAAAATTGTCATAACTTTTCACTCGGATGTCCGATTCAGACACATAATATATCGAGACGCTCGAAACCTAACAAGGAAGCTCTGGTCCAATTCAGAGGGCCATAACTTTTGACATGGGTGTACGATTGAGGCCCGTGATGTACCGAGAAGCTTGAAATTGAATAACGGATGCTCCCTAGAAATTCAAATGGTCATAACTTTTCACTCGAATGCCAGATTCAGGAACAAAATATATAGAGACGCTCGAAATTGAACAACAGATGCTCTCTAGAAATTTAAATGGTAAAATATTTTCACACGGATGTTAGATTCAGGCACATAATATATCGAGACGTTCGAAATTCAAAAATTCAAAAATTGAAGTTCTCAAGAATTCAAAAATTAAAGTTCTCAAGAAATATCGAGATGAAAAGTTATGACCATGGGTGTACGATTGAGACCCATGATATACCGAGATGCTCAAAATTCAAACATTGGTCCAATTCAAAAATTCAAAGAGCCCTAACTTTTGACATGGGTTTACGATTGAGGCCCATGAAATATTGAGACGCTCGTAATTGAAAAATTGAAGTTCTTGAGAAATTCAAATGGTCATACATTTAACTCGGATGTCCGATTCAGGCATATAATATATCGAGACGCTCGAAACTGAACACGGAAACTCTGGTCCAATTCATATGGCCATAACTTTTGACATAGGTGTACAATTCAGGCCCATGATATATCGAGTCGCTCGTAATTGAAAAATGGAAGTTCTCGAGAAATCCAAAAGGTCAGAACTTTTAACTCGGATGTTCGATTCAGGCACATAATATATGGAGACGCTCGAAACTGAACACCAAAGCTCTGGTCCAATTCATACGGCCATAACTTTTGACATGCGTGTACTATTGAGGCCCATGATATACCGAGACGCTCGTAATTGAAAAATGGAAGTTCTCGAGAAATTCAAATGGTCATAACATTTCACTTGAATGTCCGATTCAGGCACATAATATATCGAGACGCTCGAAACTGAACAGGAAGATCTGGTCTAATTCATACGGCCATATTTTTTGACATGGATGTACGATTGAGGCCCATGATGTTTCGAGACGCTCGAAATTGAAAAATGGAAGTTCTCGAGAAATTAAAATGGTCATAACTTTTCACTCGAATGTCAGATTCATGCACATAATATATCGAGACGCTCGAAATTGAACACAGAAGCTTTGGTCCTATTCAAACAGCCATAACTTTTGACATGGGGGTACGATTGAGGCCCATGATATATCGAGAGGCTCGAAATTGAAAAATGGAAGTTCTCGAGAAATTCAAATGGTCATAACTTTTAACTTGGATGTCCGATTCAGGCACATAATATATCGAGATGCACAAAATTGAAAATGGAATTCTAGAGAAATTCAAATGGTCATAACTTTTGCCTCGAATGTCAGATTCAGGCACATAATATATCGAGACGCTCGAAATTAAACAAGAAAGCTCTGGTCCAATTCAAACGGCCATAACTTTTGACATGAGTGTATGATTGAGGCCCATGATATATAGAGACGCTCGAAATTGAATAATGGAAGTTCTCGAGAAATTAAAATTGTCATAACTTTTCACTCGGATGTCCGATTCAGACACATAATATATCGAGACGCTCGAAACTTAACAAGGAAGCTCTGGACCAATTCAGAGGGCCATAACTTTTGACATGGGTGTATGATTGAGGCCCGTGATGTACCGAGAAGCTTGAAATTGAATAACGGATGCTCCCTAGAAATTCAAATGGTCATAACTTTTCACTCGAATGCCAGATTTAGGAACAAAATATATAGAGACGCTCGAAATTGAACAACAGATGCTCTCTAGAAATTTAAATGGTAAAAATTTTTCACTCGGATGTTAGATTCAGGCACATAATATATCGAGACGTTTGAAATTGAACACTAAAGCTCTGGTCCAATTCAAACGGCCATAACTTTTAACATGGGTGTATGA
>NC_016091.4:26844124-26848102 GCF_000004515.6 Glycine max
TCTAGAAATTAAAATTGTCATAACTTTTCACTCGAATGTCCGATTCAGACACATATTATATCGAGACGCTCGAAACTAACAAGGAAGCTCTGGACCAATTCAGAGGCCCATAACTTTTGACATGGGTGTATGATGAGGCCCGTGATGTACCGAGAAGCTTGAAATTGAACAACGGATGCTCTCTAGAAATTCAAATGATCATAAGTTTTCACTCTAATGTCAGAT
The DNA here is from genome assembly GCF_000004515.6 of Glycine max. Lineage (NCBI taxonomy): Eukaryota > Viridiplantae > Streptophyta > Magnoliopsida > Fabales > Fabaceae > Glycine > Glycine max. The sequence goes on from NC_016091.4 coordinate 26,844,350, forward strand.
TCAGGAACAAAATATACAGAGACGCTCGAAATTGAACAACGGATGCTCTCTAGAAATTTAAATGGTAAAAATTTTTCACTCGGATGTTAGATTCAGCACATAAAATATCAAGACGTTCGAAATTGAATACTGAAGCTCTGGTCCAATTCAAACGGCCATAACTTTTGACATGGTTGTATGATTGAGGCCCATGATGTATCGAGATGCTAGAAATTGAATAACGGATGCTCTCATGAAATTCAAATGATCATAACTTTTCACTCGAATGTCGGATTCAGGAACAATATATATAGAGACACTCGAAATTGAACACGGAAGCTTTGGTCCAATTCATACGACCATAACTTTTGACATGGGTGTACGATTGAGGCCCATGATATATCAAGACGCTCGTAATTGAAAAATGGAAGTTGTTGAGAAATTTTAATGGTCATAACTTATCACTCGAATTTCAGATTCAGGCACATAATATATCGAGACGCTCGAAATTGAACACTCAAGCTTGGGTCCAATTCAAACAGCCCTAACTTTTGACATTGAGATGCTAGAAATTGAGAAATGGAAGTTCTTGAGAAATTCAATTGGTCATAACTTTTCACTCGGATGTCAGATTCAAGAGCAAAATATACAGAGACGCTCGAAATTGAACAACGGATGCTCTCTAGAAATTTAAATGGTAAAATTTTTTCACATGGATGTTATATTCAGACACATAATATATCGAGACGTTCGAAATTCAAGAATTCAAAAATTAAAGTTCTCAAGAAATATAGAGATGAAAAATTATGACCATGGGTGTACGATTGAGACCCATGATATATCGATATGCTCAAAATTCAAAAATTGGTCCAATTCAAAAATTCAAAGAGCCCTAACTTTTGACATGGGTGTACGATTGAGGCCCATGAAATATCGAGACGCTCGTAATTGAAAAATTGAAGTTCTTGAGAAATTCAAATAGTCATAACATTTAACTTAGATATCCGATTCAGGCATATAATATATTGAGATGCTCGAAACTGAACACGGAAACTCTGGTACAATTCATATGGCCATAACTTTTGACATAGGTGTACGATTCAGGCCCTGATATATCGAGTCACTCGTAATTGAAAAATGGAAGTTCTCGAGAAATTCAAAAGGTCAGAACTTTTCACTCGGATGTTCGATTCAGGCACATAATATATGGAGACACTCGAAATTGAACACGCAAGCTCTGGTCCAATTCATACGGCCATAACTTTTGACATGCGTGTACGATTAAGGCCCATGATATACCGAGACGCTCGTAATTGAAAAATCAAAGTTCTCAAGAAATTCAAATGGTCATAATATTTCACTTGAATGTCCGATTCAGGCACATAATATATCGAGACGCTCAAAACTGAACAGGAAGATCTGGTCTAATTCATACGGCCATATTTTTTTACATGGATGTACGATTGAGGCCCATGATGTTTCAAGACGCTCGAAATTGAAAAATGGAAGTTCTCGAGAAATTAAAATGGTCATAACTTTTCACTCGAATGTCAGATTCAGGCACATAATATCTCGAGACGCTCGAAATTGAACACAGAAGCTTTGGTCCTATTCAAATAGCCATAACTTTTGACATGGGGGTACGATTGAGGCCCATGATATATCGAGAGGCTCGAAATTGAAAAATGGAAGTTCTCGAGAAATTCAAATGGTCATAACTTTTAACTTGGATGTCCGATTCACGCACATAATATATCGAGACACACAAAATTGAAAAATGGAATTCTCGAGAAATTCAAATGTTCATAACTTTTGCCTCGAATGTCAGATTTAGGCACATAATATATCGAGACGCTCGAAATTAAACAAGAAAGCTCTGGTCCAATTCAAACGGCCATAACTTTTGACATGAGTGTATGATTGAGGCCCATGATATATAGAGACGCTCGAAATTGAATAATGGAAGTTCTCGAGAAATTAAAATTGTCATAACTTTTCACTCGGATGTCCGATTCAGACACATAATATATCGAGACGCTTGAAACCTAACAAGGAAGCTCTGGTCCAATTCAGAGGGCCATAACTTTTGACATGGGTGTACGATTGAGGCCCGTGATGTACCGAGAAGCTTGAAATTGAATAACGGATGCTCCCTAGAAATTCAAATGGTCATAACTTTTCACTCGAATGCCAGATTTAGGAACAAAATATATAGAGACGCTCGAAATTGAACAACAGATGCTCTCTAGAAATTTAAATGGTAAAAATTTTTCACTCGGATGTTAGATTCAGGCACATAATATATCGAGACGTTTGAAATTGAACACTAAAGCTCTGGTCCAATTCAAACGGCCATAACTTTTAACATGGGTGTATGATTGAGGCCCATGATGTATCGAGATGATAGAAATTGAATAACGGATGCTCTCATGAAATTCAAATGGTCACAAGTTTTCACTCGTATGTCAGATTCAGGAACAAAATATATAGAGACACTCGAAATTGAACACGGAAGCTCTGGTCCAAATCATATGGCCTAAACTTTTGACATGCTTGTACGATTGAGGCCCATGATATATCGAGATGCTAGAAATTGAGAAATGGAAGTTCTCGAGAAATTCAAATGGTCATAACTTTTCACTCGAATGTCAGATTCAGGAACAAAATATACAGAGCCGCTCGAAATTGAACAACGGATGCTCTCTAGAAATTTAAATGTTAAAAATTTTTCACTCGGATGTTAGATTCAGGCACATAATATATCGAGACACTCGAAACTGAACAGGAAGATCTGGTCGAATTCATATGGCCATAACTTTTGACATGGGTGTACGATTGAGGCCTATGATATATCGAGACACTCGAAATTGAAAAATGGAAGTTCTCGAGAAATTCAAAGGGTCATAGCTATTCGCTCGGATGTCCGATTCAGGCACATAATATATCGAGATGCTCGAAATATAACACGGAAGCTCTACTCTAATTCAAACGGCCATAACTTTTGACGTGGGTGTTCGATTGACCCCCATGATATATCGAGACGCTACAAATTGAACACAGAAGCTCTGGTCCAATTCAGGCCGCCAAAAGTTTTGACTTGGATGTACGATTGAGGCCCATGATATATATAGATGGTTGAAATTGAAAATTGGAGGTTCTCGAGAAATTCAAATGGTCATAACTTTTTACTCGGATGTTCGATTCAAGCACATAATATATTGAGACGCTTGAAATTGAATATGGAAGCTCTGGTCCAATTCAGACATCCATAACTTTTGACATGGGTTTACGATTGAGGCCCATGATATATCTAGATGCTCGAAATTGAAAAATGGAAGTTCTCGAGAAATTCAAATGGTCATAACATTTCACTCGGATGTCCAATTCAAGCACATAATATATCCAGACGCTTGAAATTGAACACGAAAGCTCTGGTCCAATTCAGACAACCATAACATTTGACATGGGTGTACAATTGAGGCCCATGACATATCGAGACGCTTGAAATAGAATAACAGAAGTTCTCGAGAAATTCATATGGTCATAGCTTTTCACTCGGATGTCCGATTCAGTGACATAATATATCGAGACGCTCGAAATTGAACACGGAAGCTTTGGTCCAATTAAAACGGCCATAACTTTTGACATGGGTGTACGATTGAGGCTCATCATATATTGAGACGCTCGAAATTGAAAAATAGATGTTCTTGAGAAATTCAAATGGTCATTACATCTCCCTCGAAATTCCGATTCAACCACATAATATATCGAGAC
>NC_016091.4:26848436-26886867 GCF_000004515.6 Glycine max
CCCAAGTTAAATAAGTTTTTAGTTATAATTTATTTTTATTGTAATTTTGGCCCAAACTGTTTAGAAGGCCCATGTTTATTTTTATCCTTTTGTTCAGCTACACTATAAGTATTGGTTTTTGTTTTGAATAAAAAAAACTTTTGGGCATTTGATAAAATTTGGTGAGAGTTTCTCTCTGGGTTCCTTGTTGAACCAATTATCAGACTTATCAAGGTAATCCTTGTGGCGTCTACCCTGACTTATCTTCCTTCACCGGAAGTGGCGTCTACCCTGACTTATCTTCCTTCACTGGAAGAGGCGTCTACCCAGACTTATCTTCCTTCATCGGAAGTGGCGTCTACCCTAACTTATCTTCCTTCACCGGAAGTGGCGTCATCCCAAACCTTCGTAGCCTGTATCAAACGATCCGCTCCTACTCAGGTTCACATCAATTTGGCCAGTTTCATGATTCTCATCATTCCCTCCTTCTTGGAAAACATTTGCCCTCAAATGTCCAGGATCATCACCGGGTTCAAGTACCAATTCCTTCCTTTTCTTGTGGGCTTGCTTGGCATAGCTTTCATTCTTCTTTGCAATTTGCACCTTCACTTGGTCATACAATCTTTTCACATACTCAACTTTGGCATGTGCATCCTTATGCTGAGTCTCTTGGGGCTTGCTGTTGTAAGTTGGCCTATTAGGCAATGAAGCTCTAGGAAGGAGATCAACTTGATGTTCTATGCCTCTTGAAGGTGGCAGTCCATGAGGAATCTCCTTAGGAAAGACATTTTTAAATTCCTGCAATAAGGGTTGAACACTAGGAGAAATAGAAATAGTAAACTCATTACAATAAGGGTTCATGAGCAGGTAACACTTTCCTCACTTCACTCGCCTCTGCAAAATAATTAAATTTTCTCTCATGGGTATCACTCTCTCTCTTATGTGTATCACTCTTTTCCTCGGGTGTATCACTCTTCTTTTTCATATGCCTCTGTGGTGCCTCACTATTTTCTTTCTCTTGTTCTCTCTTTTCTCTCATTCTGATTTGGTCATCACACACTTCTCTAGGGGATAGAGGTTTAAGAGTAAACAAGGAAGATTTGGCTATTCGTCTGTAGAGCTCTTCTTTGTTACGGTTCAACAAACGTTGCATTTGTGTAGTCATCGCGTCCAGAAATAAGCGCTGAGATTCGTCCAGTTGATGATATACACCACCATTGTCACCAGCTCCTGCCATGATTAAGGAGCAAAGAATTTTGCAGTAATTTAAAAAAAAAAAGATTCAGGACCTCACCACACTCTACTCACGTGTTTCTCTCTTTGATGGTAGTTCACTCGTGTTTGATGCTCTCAATATAGGGCTTTTGTGTGATATTTTCACTCTTGCCTTTTACCACTCACTCCCTCTTAAGTTCCTGGATGGACCGAATTAGACACACAAGGTAATATAAAATAAAAGGAAAGACAATATAATTATCAGAGTAACAGATTTGATTTGGGATAACAACTTGGACTTGATTTGGATAGCATATTGGATTTGATTTGGATTACAGATTAGATTTGGATAAAAAAATTTGATTTGATTTGATTTGGATAATAGATCAGATTTGGATAACAAATTAGATTTAATTTGGATAACAGATATGATAACAAATAAGATAACAGATAGGATAACACATAAGATAACAGATATGACAAGTAAACTTCAAATGCTCATAACTTTTGCTACGGTTGTCTGTTTGAGGCCCACTATATATCAAAACACTCATAATTCAGAGGAGAATCTAGATAAGGGGATTTGTTCCACGATTTTCTTTCCAAAAAAACACCTCTAAATGCCTCAATTTCGTGTTCAAAGATCAAACACCCACTTTTTTTTTTCAAAATTTTTGCAACTTTTTTTTTGACACAAAGTGTGAAAGACACAAGAAACAAGAACAAGAACGAAACAAGATGTAAACAAGAACGCAAATAACAGAACACAAGACGCAAACAAGAACGAAACAAGATGTAAACAAAAATGCAAATAACAGAACACAAGACGCAAACAAGAACGAAACAAGATGTAAACAAAAATGCAAATAACAGAACAAGGACAAAACACGAACCTGGACAAATTAAAAATAAAAATAATAGGATAGGATAGAACCTGTATCAAGAGCCGAAGCTCTGATACCAGATGATGTGAACCTGAGTAGGAGCGGATCGCTTGATACAGGCTGTAGAGTTTTTGGATGACGCCACTTCCGGTGAAGGAAGATAAGTCAGGGTAGACACCACAAGGATTACCTTGATAAGTTTGATAATTGGTTCAACAAGGAACCCAGAGAGAAACTCTCACCCAATTTTATGAAAATGCCAAAAGTTTTTTTATTCAAAACAAAAACCAATACTTATAGTGTATCTGAACAAAAAAGATAAAAATAGACATGGGCCTTCCAAACAGTTTGGGCCAAAATTACAATAAATAAAAATTATAACTAAAAACTTATTTAACTTGGGCCTTCAAGTTAGTTTGGGCCTTCAGCAACAATTAATAGTCTTGATAGTGTCTCTGCCTCTGGGCCTTCATCCTTCTCCACTTGGGCCTTCATCCTTCGCCACTCGGGGGCTTTGTCCTTCTCCACTTGGGCCTTCGTCCTTCTCCACTTGGGACTTTAGTCTGTATTTGGCCAGTCTGCTACACAGCTTGTGATAATTAAACTGTTTTTCCTGTTATATACCTTGTGGCGTCTACCCTGACTTATCTTCCTTCATCGGAAGTGGCGTCTACCCGGACTTATCTTCCTTCATCGGAAGTGGCATCTACCCTAACTTATCTTCCTTCACTGGAAGTGGCGTCAACCAAAAACTCTATAGCCTGTATCAAACGTTCCGCCCCGTAAGGTTCACATCGTCTGGTATCACAGCTTCGGCTCTTGATACAGTTTCTATCCTATCCTATTATTTTTCTTTGTAATTTGTCCAGGTTCATGTTTTGTCCTTATGCGTCTACCCTGACTTATCTTCCTTCACCGGAAGTGGCGTCATCCAAACCTTCGTAGCCTGTATCAAACGATCCGCCCCGTAAGATTCACATCATAACATTTCACTCGAATTTCCAATTCAGCCACATAATATATCGAGACGCTCGAAATTGAGCACGGAAGCTCTGGTCCAATCGAGACGGCCAAAACTTTTGACATGGGTGTATGATTGAGGCCCATGGTGTATCGAGACACTCGAAATTGAATAGCGGATGCTCTCCAAAAATTCAAATGGTCATAACTTTTCACTCGGATGTCCGATTCAGGCACAAAATATATCGAGATGCTCGAAATTGAACACGGAAGCTCGGATCCAATTCAAGCGGCCAAAATATTTGACATGGGTGTACTATTGAGGCCCATGATATATCGAGACATTCGAAATTGAAATATGGAAGTTCTCGAGAAATTCAAAGGGTCATAGTTATTCACACAAATTTCCGATTCAGAGACATAATATATTGAGACGCTCAAAATTGAACACGGAAGCTCTGGTCGAATTCAAACGGCCGTAACTTTTGACATGGGTGTACGATTGACCCCTATGATATATCGAGACGCTCAAAATAGAACAACGAAAGTTCTTGAGAAATTCATATGGTCATAACTTTTCACTCGGATGTCCGATTCAAACACATAATATATCGAGACGCTCGAAAATGAGCATGGAAGATCTGGCCCAATTCAAGCGGCCAAAATATTTGATATGCATGTACGACTGAGGCCCGTGATGTATCGAGACGCTCGAAATTGAAAAATGGATGTTCTCGAAAAATTCAAATGGTCATAGCATTTCTCTCGGATGACCGATTCAGGCACATAATATATCAAGATGCTCGAAATTGAACACCGAAGCTCTGGTCCAATTCAGACGGCCATAACTTTTGACACGGGTGTACGATTGACGCCCATGATGTATCGAGGCGCTAGAAATTGAAAAACGGATGCTCTATAGAATTTCAAATGGTCGTAACATTTCCCTCGAATGTCCTATTCAGGCACATAATATATCGAGACGTTCGAAATTGAACACGGAAGCTCTGGTCCAATTCAGACGGCCATAATTTATGACATGGGTGTACGATTGAGGCCCATGATATATCGAGACACTCAAAATTCAAAAATTGAAGTTTTCGTGAAATTCAAAGGGTCTTAACTATTCACTTGGATGTTCGATTCAGGCACATAATATATCGAGACGCTCGGAATTGAACCCGGAAGCTCTGGTCCAATTTCAAACAGGCATAACTTTTGACATGGGTTACGATTGAGGCCCATGATTTATCGAGACGCTCGAAATCAAGCAACGGATGCTCTCTTGAAATTCAAATGGTAATAACTTTTCAGTCTGATGTCAGATTCAGGCACATAATATAACGAGACGCTCGAAATTGAACACGGAAGTTCTGGTCCAATTAAAACGGGCATAACTTTTGACATGCTTGTACGATTGAGGCCCATCATATATCGAGATACTCGAAATTGAAAAATAGTTGTTCCCGAGAAATTCAAATGGTCATAACATTTCACTCTAATTTCCAATTCAGCCACATAATATATCGAGACGCTCAAAATTGAGCATGGAAGCTCTGGTCCGATTGAGACGGCCAAAACTTTTGACATGGGTGTATGATTGAGGCCTAGGGTGTATCGAGACACTCGAAATTGAATAGCGGATGCTCTCTAGAAATTCAAATGGTCATAACTTTTCACTCGGATGTCAGATTCGGGCATATAATATCGAGACAATCGAAATTGAACACGGAAGCTCTGGTCCAATTCAAACGGCCATAACTTTTGACACGGGTGTACGATTGAGGTCCATCGTATATCGATACGCTCGAAATTGAAAAATAGATGCTCTGTAGAATTTCAAATGGTCATAACATTTCGCTCGAATGTCCTATTCTGGCACATAATATATCGAGACGCTCAAAATTGAACACGGAAGCTCTGGTCCAATTCAGACGGCCATAACTTTTTACATGGGTGTACGATTGAGGCCCATGATTTATCGAGAGGCTCGAAATTGAAAAATGGAAGTTCTCGAGAAATTCAAATGGTCATAACTATTCACTCGGATATCCGATTCAGGCACATAATATATCAAGTTGCTCGAAATTGAACACGGAAGCTCTGGTCCAACTCTAATGGCCATAACTTTTGACATGGGTGTACGATTGAGGCCCTTGATGTATCGAGGCACTAGTAATTGAACAACAGATGCTCTGTGGAATTTCAAATGGTCATAACATTTCACTCGGATGTCCTATTTAGGCACATAATATATCAGGACTCTCAAAATTGAACACGGAAGCTTTGGTCCAATTCAAACGGTCATAACTTTTGAAATGGGTGTACGGTTGAGGCCAATGATATATCGAGACGCTCGAAATTGAATAGTTGAAGTGCTCGAGAAATTCAAAGGGTCATAACTTTTAACTCGGATGTCCAATTCAGGCACATATTATCGAGACGCTTGAAATTGAACACGGAAGTTCTAGTCCAATTCAGAGGGCCATAACTTTTGACATAGGTGAACGATTGAGGCCCATGATAAATCGAGACACTCAAAATAGAACAACAGAAGTTCTCGAGAAATTCATATGCTCATAATTTTTCACTCGGATGGCCGAATCAGACACATAATATATCGAGACGCCCGAAATTGGACACGGAAGCTCTGGTCCAATTCAGATAGCCTTAACTTTTGACATGGGTGTACGATTGAGGCCCATGGTATATCGAGACGCTCGAAATTGAGAAATGGAAGTTCTCGAGAAATTCAAATGGTGATAACATTTCACTCGGATGTCCGTTTCAGCCACATAATATATCGAGACACTCGAAAAGTAACACGGAAGCTGTGGTCCAATTCAAACGGCCATAACTTTTGACATGGGTGTACGATTGAGGCCATGATGTATCGAGAGGCTTGAAATCGAACAACGGATACTCTCGAAAAATTCAAATGGTCATAACTGTTAACTCGGATGTCCAATTCAGGCACTTAATATATGTAGACGCTTGAAATTGAACACGGAAGCTCTGGTCCAATTCAGACAACCATAACTTTTGACATGGGTGTACGATTGAGGCACATGATTTATGTAGACACTCGAAATTGAACAACAGAAGTTCACGAGAAATTCATGTGTTCATAGCTTTTCACTCAGATGTCTGAATCAGACATATAATATATCGAGACACTCGAAATTGGACACGGAAGCTCTCGTCCAATTCAGATGGCATTACTTTTGACATGGATGTACGATTGAGGCCCATGATATATCGAGACACTCGAAATTGAAAAATAGATGTTCTCGAGAAATTCAAATGGTCATAACATTTCACTTGGATGTCAGATTCAGGCACAAAATATATGAGAAGCTCTAAATTGAACACAGAAGCTCTTGTCCAATTCAAGCAGCCATAACTTTAGACATGGGTGTACGATTGAGGCCCATGATATATCGAGACACTCGAAATTGGAAAATGGAAGTTCTCGAGAAATTCAAAGGGTCATAACTATTCACTCAGATGTCCAATTCAGGCACATAATATATCGAGACACTCGAAATTGAACACGGAAGCTCTAGTCCAATTCAAATGACCATAACTTTTGACATGGGTGTACGATTGACCCCCATTATATATCGAGACTCTCAAAATAGAACAACGAAAGTTCTTGAGAAATTCATATGGTCATAACTTTTCACTCGAATGTCCGATTCAGACACAAAATATATCAAGATGCTCGAAATTGAACACGGAAGATCTGGTCCAATTCAAACGGTCAAAACTTTTGACATGGGTGTACGATTAAGGCCCATGATGTATCGAGACGCTCGAAATCGAACAACGGATGCTCTCTTGAAATTCAAATGGTCATAACTTTTCACTCGGATGTCAGATTCAGGCACATAATATATCGAGATGCTCGAAATAGAAAACGGAAGCTCTGGTCCAATTCAAACGGCCAAAACTTTTGAAATGGGTGTACGATTGAGGCCCATGATGTATCGAGACGCTCAACATCGAACAGCGGATGCTCTCCTGAAATTCAAATGGTCATAACTTTTCACTCGGATGTCAGATTCAGGCACAGAATATATCGAGGCGCTCGAAATTGAACACGGAAGTTGTCGTCCAATTCAAACGATCATAACTTTCGACATGGGTGTACGATTGACCCCCATTATATATCGAGACGCTCAAAATAGAACAACGGAAGTTCTCAAGAAATTCATATGTTCATAACTTTTGACTCGGATGTCCGATTCAGGCACATAATATATCGAGACACTCGAAATTGAACACGGAAGATCTGGTCCAATTCAAACGTCCAAAACTTTTGACATGGGTGTACAATTAAGGCCCATGATGTATCGAGGCGCTAGAAATTGATAGAATTTCAAATGGTCGTAACATTTCGCTCGAATGTCCTATTCAGGCACATAATATATCGAGACACTCGAAATTGAACACGAAAGCTCTGGTCCAATTCAAACAACCATAACTTTTGACATGGGTGTACGATTGAGGCCAGAGATGTATCGAGGCGCTAGAAATTGAACAACGGATGCTCTATAGAATTTCAAATGGTCGTAACATTTCGCTCGAATGTCCTATTCAGACACATAATATATCAAGACGCTCGAAATTGAACACGGAAGCTCTGGTCAAATTCAGACGGCCATAACTTTTGGCATGGTTGTACGATTGAGGCCCATGATATATCGAGACACTCGAAATTGAAAAATGGAAGTTCTCGAGAAATTAAAAGGGTCATAGCTATTCACTAGGATGTCCGATTGAGGCAAATAATATATCGTGATGCTCGAAATTGAACATAGAAGCCCTGGTCCAATTCAAACGGCCATAACTTTTGACATGGGTGTACGATTGACCCCCATGATATATTGAGATGCTCAAAATAGAACAACGGAAGTTCTCGAGAAATGCAAATGGTCATAACATTTTGCTCGGTTGTCCGATTCAGGCACATCATCTATCGAGATGCTCGAAATTGAACACAGAAACTCTGGTCCAATTCAAATGGCCATAACTTTTGACATGGGTGTACGATTGAGGCCCATGATTTATCGAGACGCTTGAAATTGAACAACGGATGTTCTCTAGAAATTCAAATGGTCATAGCATTTTGCTCGGTTGTCCAATTCAGGCACATAATGTATCGAGACGCTCAAAATTGAAGAAAAAAAATAGGATAGGATAGGATAGAACCTGTATCAAGAGCCGAAGCTCTGATACCAGATGATGTGAACCTAACTATGATGAGAATCATGAAACTGGCCAAATACAGGCTAAAGGCCCAAGTGGAGAAGGACAAAGGCCTAAGTGGAGAAGGACAAAGCCCCCGAGTGGAGAAGGATGAAGGCCCAAGTGGAGAAGGATGAAGGCTCAAGTGGAGATGGATGAAGGCCCAGAGGCAGAGACACTATCAAGACAATTAATTGTTGCTGAAGGCCCAAACTAATTTGAAGGCCCAAGTTAAATATGTTTTTAGTTATAATTTTTATTTATTGTAGTTTTGGCCCAACCTATTTAGAAGACCCATGTCTATTTTTATCTTTTTGTTCAGATACACTATAAGTATTGGTTTTTATTTTCAATAAAAAAAAACTTTTGGCATTTTGATAAAATTTGGTGAGAGTTTCTCTCTGGGTTCCTTGTTGAACCAATTATCAGACTTATCAAGGTAATCCTTGTGGCGTCTATCCAGACTTATCTTCCTTCATTGGAAGTGGCGTCTACCCAGACTTATCTTCCTTAACCGGAAGTGGCGTCTACCCAGACTTATCTTCCTTCACTGGAAGTGGCGTCTACCATGACTTATCTTCCTTCACTGGAAGTGGCGTCATCCAAACCTTCGTAGCCTGTATCAAACGATCCGCCCCGTAAGATTCACATCAAACTAGGAGCAGATCGCTTGATACAGGTTACAGAGTTTTTTGGATGATGCCACTTCTGGAGAGGGAAGATAAGTTAGGGTAGACACCACTTTCGGTGAAGGAAGATAAGTCAGGGTAGACGCCACAAGGATTACCTTGATAAGTCTGAGATTGGTTCAACAAGGAACCCAGAGAGAAGCTCTCACCAAATTTTATGAAGATGCCAAAAGTCCTCCTTATTAAAAACAAAAACCAATACTTATAGTGTATCTGAACAAAAAGATAAAATTAGACATGGGCCTTCTAAACAATTTATGCCAAAATTACAATAAATAAAAATTATAACTAAAAAAATATTTAACTTGGGCCTTTAAATTAGTTTGGGTCTTCAACAACAATTAATAGTCTTTGTAGTGCCTCTGCCTCTAGGCCTTCATCTTTCTCCACTTGGGCCTTCAATCATCATCAATGGCAGCTATACAAATGACCAGCCTTGTCTCCATGACGTGTTGGACCTGTTTAAGTCTGCCTCGGGTCACGGGCCCTTCAAGTGCTTCATGGTCCTTGTCCTTAGTTATGTCCTCATCACAAATTCTAATGACACTAACCTTTTACTCGGATGTCTGATTGAGTCCTGTAATATATCGAGACGCTCGAAATTGAAAACAGAAGCTCCTAGCAAATTCAAACAACAATAACTTTTTACTCGAATGTCCGACTGAGTCCCGTAATATATCGAGACGCTCCAAACTAAAAATGGAAGCTCGTATGAAATTCAAACGACAATAAATTTTTACTCGGATGTTCGATTGAGGCCCGTAATATATCGAGACGCTCCAAATTGAAAACGAAAGCTCTGAGCAAATTGAAACAACAATAACTTTATACTTAGATGTCCGATTGAGTCCTGTAATATATCGAGATGCTCGAAATTGAAAACAAAAGCTCTGAGCAAATTCAAACGACAACTTTTTACTAGGATGTCCAATTGACTCCCGAAATATATCGAGATTCTCAAAATTGAAAACAGAATCTCGAGCAAATTCAAACGACAATAACTTTTTTACTCAGATGTCTGATTGAGTCCTGTAATATATCGAGACGCTCAAAATTAAAAACGGAAGCTCGTGGGAAATTCGAACGACAATAACTTTTTACTCAGATGTCTGATTGAGTCGTGTAATATATCGAGACGCTCGAAATTGAAAACGGAAGCTCGTAGGAAATTCAAACGACAATAACTTTTTACTCGGATGTCCAATTGAGTCCCGTAATATATCGAGACCCTCGAAATTGAAAATAGAAGCTCCTACAAAATTTAAACGACAATAACTTTTTCCTCGGATGTTCGATTTAGTACCGTAATATATCAGACGCTCGAAATTGAAAACAGATGCTCCTAGCAAATGAAAACCGCAATAACTTTTAACTCGGATGTCCAATTGAGTCCCGTAATATATCGAGACGCTCGAAATTGAAAACGGAAGCTCGTAGCAAATGCAAACCGTAATAACTTTTAACTCGGATATCCAATTGAGTCCCGTAATATATCGAGACGCTCGAAATTGAAAACGGAAGCTCATAGCAAATGCAAACCGCAATAACTTTTAACTTGGATTTCTGATTGAGTCCCACAATATATCGAGATGCTCGAAATTGAAAATAGAAGCTCCTAGCAAATTCAAACGACCATAACTTTTTAAGGATGTCCGACTGAGTCCCGTAATATATCGAGACGCTCCAAATTGAAAACGGAAGCTCGTATCAAATTCAAACGATAATAACTTTTTACACGGATGTCCAATTGAGCCCGTAATATATCAAGATGCTCGAAATTGAAAACAGAAGTTCTTAGTAAATTCAAACGACAATAACTTTTTACTCGGATGTCCGATTGAGTCCCGTAATATATTGAGACACACCAAATTTAAAATGGAAGATCGTATAAACTTCAAACGACAATAACTTTTTACTCGGATGTCCACTGAGTCCCGTAATATATCAAGACGCTCCAAATCGAAAATAGATGCTCGTAGAAAACTCAAATGACAATAACTTTTTACTTGGATGTCCGATTGAGTCCCGTAATATATCGAGACACTCCAAATTGAAAACAGAAGCTCGTACCAAATTCAAACGAAAATAACTTTTTACTCGGATGTCCGATTGAGTCCCGTAATATATCGAGACCCTGCAAATTGAAAACGGAAGCTCGTAGCAAATTCAAACGCTCGCCGATAATATTTTTTTACGGTAGAGGATGCTTTTTTGTTCGGTGTTGTCGTAAAAATTTACAATATAGGTCGGCTAGGTTTTTTCGTTGGAACTCAACCGAAGTTGTGTTTCGACCGACACCTGAATGTTTTCATTTGCTTGGCAAGGAAAACATTAGCCAACCTCGGCAAAAAAACATGATTCACCGATACTGATCGAAAAACATGCTAGTCGATGTCGGCCAGGAATGATGACCGATCGAGGTTTAAAAAAGAAGCATCACTGGATGACGCCAATCGAACATTTCCTAATAGACATCAGCCAAATATGATGTGAACCTGAGTAGGAGCGGATCACTTGATACTGGCTACGAAGGTTTGGATGACGCCACTTCTGATGAAGGAAGATAAGTCAGGGTAGACGCCACAAGAATTACCTTGATAAGTCTGATAATTGGTTCAACAAGGAACCCGGAGAGAAACTCTCACCAAATTTTATCAAAATGCCAAAAGTCTTTTTATTGAAAACAAAAACAAATACTTATAGTGTATCTGAACATAAAGATAAAAATAGACATGGGCTTCTAAACAGTTTGGGCCAAAATTACAATAAAAATAAATTATAACTAAAAACTTATTTAACTTGGGCCTTCAAGTTAGTTTGGGCCTTCAGCAACAATTAGTAGTCTTGGTAGTGCCTCTGCCTCTGGGCCTTCATCTTTCTCCACTTGGGCCTTCAATCATCATCAATGGCAGCTATACAAATGACCAGCCTTGTCCCTAAGACGTGTTGGGCTTGTTTAAGTCTGCCTCTGGTCATGGGACCTTCAAGTGCTTCATGGTCCTTGGTTATGTCCTCATCACTCCCTCCTTCTTGAAAAGGATTTGTCCTCAAATCCAAGGCTCCTCCATCTGCATCAAAAAGAGATAGATCAGACACATTGAAAGTGGCACTTACATTATACTCACTAGGCAAGTCAATCTTGTAGGCATTGTCGTTGATCTTCTCCAACACTTGGAATGGTCCGTCTCCTCTAGGTTGAAGCTTGGACTTCCTGTGTTTTGGGAACCTCTCCTTCCTCAGGTGTACCCAAACCCAATCACCTGGTTCAAGCACGACTTTCTTTCTGCTTTTGTTGGCTTGCCTTGCATAGCTCGCATTTTTCTTTTCAATTTGAGCCTTCACTTGCTCATGCAACTTCTTCACATACTCAGCTTTAGCCTGTGCATCCTTATGCTTAAACATAGCAATGTTAGGCATAGGCAACAAATCAAGAGGAGTCAAAGGATTAAATCCATACACTATCTCAAATGGTGAACAATTAGTTGTGCTATGGACAGCCCGATTATAAGCAAACTCAACATGAGGCAAACAGGCTTCCCAAGATTTAAGATTTTTCTTTAAAATAGTCCTAAGAAGTGTGCCTAAAGTCCTATTGACTACCTCAGTTTGACCATCAGTTTGTGGGTGACAAGTAGTAGAAAACAACAATTTAGTACCAATCTTACCCCACAAGGTCCTCCAAAAGTGACTAAGGAATTTTGCATCCCTATCACTGACAATGCTCCTCGGTAATCCATGAAGCCGCACTATTTCTTTGAAAAACAAATCAGCCACATGACAAGCGTCATCCACTTTCTTGCAAGGGATGAAGTGTGCCATCTTAGAAGACCTGTCAACAACAACAAACACAGAATCCTTTCCATTCTTGGTTTTGGGCAGCCCCAAAACAAAGTCCATAGATATGTCAGTCCAAGGATATTCAGGAACAGGCAAAGGAGTATACAATCCATGAGGTTTAACCTTAGATTTAGCTTGTTTACACACAATGCAATGACCACAAAACTTATGCACATCACGCCTCATATGAGGCCAAAAGAAATGCTCTTGCAGAATTTCCAGGGTCTTTTGAACCCCAAAGTGTCCCATCAACCCCCCCCTCATGTGATTCACTCACAAGCAACTCTCTAATGGAACACTTAGGCACACACAATTTATTTGCTTTAAACAAGAATCCATTATGCCTATAGTAACCATTTTCAGAAAACTTTTCACATGCAGCAAAAATTTCAGCAAAGTCCACATCATGCACATACATGTCTTTCAAAGACTCGAGACCAAACAACTTAGTTTCAAGCATAGCAAGTAAAGCATGTCTCCTAGACAGTGCATCAGCCACTACATTCCCTTTCCCCTTTTTATGTTTGATGGCATATGGAAATTGCTCTAAAAACTCTACCCACTTAGCATGCCTCTTATTAAGCTTTCCTTGGCCTTTTAAGTATTTTAAGGACTCGTGATCACTATGGATGACAAACTCTTTGGGTAATAGGTAATGCTGCCAAGTTTGTAAAGCCCTAACCAAAGCATACAATTCCTTATCATAAGTTGAATAGTTAAGGGCAGCGGCTCCTAACTTTTCACTAAAATAAGCTATCGGATGTCCCTCTTGCAATAAAACAGCCCCAATACCCACATTTGACGCATCACACTCAATTTCAAATGATTTTGCAAAATTAGGCATAGCAAGAATGGGTGCATTAGTTAACCTATGTTTGAGGGCAGCAAAGGCCTCTTCTTGTTTCTTACCCCATTTGAAACCCACATTCTTCTTAACAACTTCAGTTAGAGGAGCAGCCAATGTACTAAAATCCTTAACAAATCTCCTATAGAAACTTGCTAAACCATGATATCCCCTCACCTCACTCAGGGTCTTAGGTGTTGGCCATTCTTGGATGGCCTTAACCTTTTCCACATCCACCCGTACTCCCTCAGCACTAACAACAAAACCCAGAAACACCACATGATCAGTACAAAAGGAGCACTTTTCTAGGTTGGCATACAATTTTTCTTTCCTAAGCACACTTAAAACAGATTGCAAATGTTGAACATGCAAATCAAGACTAGTGCTATAGATAAGAATATCATCAAAGTACACCACCACAAATTTCCCAATAAATTCCCTTAAAACATGGTTCATCAATCTCATGAAAGTACTAGGTGCATTAGTCAAACCAAATGGCATAACCATCCACTCATACAAACCATATTTTGTTTTAAAGGCAGTTTTCCATTCATCTCCCTCTCTGATTCTAATCTGATTATAGCCACTTTTCAAATCAATTTTAAAAAACACACATGCACCATACAGTTCATCAAGAAGATCATCTAACCTGGGGATTGGGTGCCTATACTTGATGGTGATGTTGTTTATGGCTCTACAATCAGAACACATCCTCCATGAGCCGTCCTTCTTGGGTACTAGAATGACAGGTACAGCGCACGGACTCATACTATCTCTCACCCAACCTTTGCTCAGGAGTTCGGATACTTGCCTTTCGATCTCCTTAGTTTCTTGTGGGTTGCTCCTATAAGCTGGCCGATTGGGCAAGGACGCTCCTGGAATGAGATCAATGTGATGCTCAATTCCCCTCAATGGTGGCAAACCATCTGGTACACTTGCTGGAAACACATCATCAAAATCCTGCAGAAGAGACTGAATACTAGAAGGCAATTTAAATTCATCAATTGGGTTAGCATGCAACATCTGACGTTGAGAAAACAATAAATAGAGGGGTTGTCTCGCACAAAGCACCCTCCTCACCTCCCTTTTTGTTGCTAAATAAAGCTGTTTGCCCTCAAGTGTTTCACTCTTTTTGTTTTCTCTCTTTTCCCTCTCAAGTGTTTCACTCTTTTTCTTTCCTCACCATCAACATATCACCCTGCATAGCTTCCTCCTCATAGTCTTCTTCTTCACTGATTTCAGACTCACTAGTGATTTCTCCATCAGCCTTCATGATCATGGTCCTCCTGGTTGGACATTCAGAAGCAATATGTCCTCTGCCTAAGCACTTGAAACATTTTATGTTTCTGGTTCCAGTATTGGATGAGGAAGTGGAGGTGTTATGTTTGCTTCCACCTACACTGGGCATTGCTGACTTTCCATGCGGGGATGTGGCTGCAGGTCGGAACGAATTACCTCCCTCCTTCTTGGATCTGTTGGCCCAGTTTTGGTTGTAAGTATTGGGTGAGTTCCTCCTTGTTGCACTTTTTCTTTTAATTTTCTGTTCAACCCGGAGCGCCCTATGTAACAAGTCATCCAACACCACATACTCCTGTAATTCAACAACATCTCTGATTTCAGGGTTTAGACCATTCAGGAAACGAGTCATTGTGTCTTCGGAGTCCTCTTCGATGTTGGCCCTCACTAACGCCATTTCCATCTCTTTATAATATTCTTCCACGGTTAAATTCCCTTGGGACAGCCCTTGGAGTTTCTGTCGCATGGTTCTGTTATAGCTAGTGGGCACATACCTTTTTCTCATCACCCTTTTCATCTCAGTCCATGTATCTACCTCTCGCCTTTCCTCTCTCAACATTTCTCTTTGGTATTTATGCCACCAAACAAGGGCATAGTCGGAGAATTCAGCTGTTGCTAGCTTGACTTTCTGCGCATCAGTGTAGTCATTGCAGGCAAATACGTGCTCAGTCTTCATTTCCCAGTCCAGGTAGGCATCTGGATCACTTCTACCTTTGAAGGGAGGAACATTGAGCTTTACTCCCTCAACCCGGTTCTGCCTCGGTCCGTCATTACCACCATTGTTACCTCTATTCCCATCTATATTTCGTCTAGCATTCTGATTGGCTTGGTTCTCCAATGCTTCTAGTCGTCCATAGACCTCCTCATTGGTACGGTCCAGCAAACGTTGCATCTGTGCATTCATCGCATCCAGTAACAGACGTTGAGCGCTGTCCAACTGATGATACTCGTCACCACCACCACCTGCTCCAGCCATAATTCAACAGGAAAAAAAATGTGCAATAAAAATTATTAAGGTTTCAGGACCTCACAACACTCTACTCACGTGTTTAACTCTTAGATGGTAGTACACTCGTGTTTAATGCTCTCAATAGGCTTTTGTGTAATGTATTCCCTCTTGCCTTTTACCACTCATGTTTCCTCTTAAGTTCTTGGATGGACCAAATTAGACACACAAGGTAATATAAAATAAAAGGAAAGACAATATAATGATCACAAACAGATTTGATTTGGGATAACAACTTGGACTTGATTTGGATAATAATATATTAGATTGGATTTGGATAACAGGTGAGCCTTAATTTGGGTAACAGATATGATAACAAATAAGATATTATAGATAGGATAACAAATAAGATATTAGGTAGGATAACAGATAAGATATTAGATAGGATAACAGATAAGATATTAGATAGGACAACAGATAGGACAAGTAAACTTCAAATGCTCATAACTTTTGCTACAGTTGTCCGTTTGAGGCCCACTATATATCAAAACGCTCAGAATTCAGAGGAGAATCTAGATAAGGGGATTTGTTCCACAATTTTATTTCAAAAAAAAAAAACACCTCTAAATGCCTCAATTTCGTATTCAAAGATCAAACAACCACTTTTTTTTCAAAATTTTTGCAACTTTTTTTTTTTTTGCAACTGTTTCCCTTTTTTTTTTCTTTCTTTCTCTTTCTTTCTTTCTTTTTTTTCGTTTCTTTTTTTTTTCTCTATTTTTTTGTTTTTTTTTTTTCAGACGTCCAGCTATTAGAATTCGTTCAATAGGCAATCATCATTAGGCAAATTTGACAATTTAGCAATTCGGCAATTAGGCAATTTTTACCCCAAACAGAATTCGAATAGGCTGAAACAAAAGTTATGAAGAAAAGACAGAATACAATATGATAGGCACAAGAACAAGAAACAAGAACTCAAACAAATTTTTTTTTGACACAAAGTTTGAAAGACACAAGAAACAAGAACAAGAACGTGACAAGAACAAGAACAAGAATGCAAATAACAGAACAAGGACAAAAACACGAACCTAGACAAATTACGAAGAAAAAAAAATAGGATAGGATAGGATAGGATAGAACCTGTATCAAGAGCCGAAGCTCTGATACCAGATGATGTGAACCTGAGTAGGAGCGGATCGCTTGATACAGGCTACGAAGGTTTGGATGATGCCACTTTCGGTGAAGGAAGATAAGTCAGGGTAGACGCCACAAGAATTACCTTGATAAGTCTGATAATTGGTTCAACAAGGAACCCGGAGAGAAACTCTCACCAAATTTTATCAAAATGCCAAAAGTCTTTTTATTGAAAACAAAAACAAATACTTATAGTGTATCTGAACATAAAGATAAAAATAGACATGGGCTTCTAAACAGTTTGGGCCAAAATTACAATAAAAATAAATTATAACTAAAAACTTATTTAACTTGGGCCTTCAAGTTAGTTTGGGCCTTCAACAACAATTAGTAGTCTTGGTAGTGCCTCTGCCTCTGGGCCTTCATCTTTCTCCACTTGGGCCTTCAATCATCATCAATGGCAGCTATACAAATGACCAGCCTTGTCTCTAAGACGTGTTGGGCTTGTTTAAGTCTGCCTCTGGTCATGGGACCTTCAAAGTCTTCATAGTTCTTGGTTATGTCCTCATCAAAATATTATTTAGGGATTGAATAGAAAACGCAATAGCCGACATCGGAAGTTAAAAAGCCCCGACTGCTATTTTTCAGCTGACATTGCGCAAGCTTTTTTACAAACGCTGGCCGATAATATTTCTTTATGGTAAAGGAATTTTTTATGTTGGTTTCACCTATAAAATTTTCAATGTAGATCGGCTAGGTTTTCTCGTGCTAGCAAAACCGAAGATGTGTTTCGACTGACACCGGCATGTTTTCATTTACTAGGCAACGAAAACATTAGCCTACGTCAGAAAAAATCATGCTTCACCGATACGCATTGAAAAAAATGTCGGCCAGGAAAGATGACCGATCGAGGTTTAAAAAAGAAGCATCACTGGATGACGCCGAGCGAACATTTCTTAATAGACATCATCCAAATATTATTCAGGGATTGAATAGAAAATACAATAGCCGATATAGGTAGTTAAATAGCCCCAACTACTATTTTTCAGCAAACATTGCGCAAGTTTTTTTTACAAACGCTAGCCGAAAAATTTCTTTACGGTAAAGGAAGATTTGTTGTTGGGTGTCACCTATAAAATTTTCAATGTAGGTCGGCTAGGTTTTTTCGTGCGAGCTCAATTGAAGTTGTGTTTCGGCTGACACCGGCATGTTTTCATTTGCTTCGCAAGGAAACCATTAGCCTACCTCGGCAAAACAACATGATTCACCAATACTGATCGAAAAAAATGTTAGCCGACGTCGGCCTGGAAAGATGACCGATCGAGGTATAAAAAAGAAACATCACTTAATGACGCCGATCAAACATTTCCTAATAGACATCATCCAAACACTATTTAGGGATTGAATAGAAAGTACAATAGCGAACATCGGCCGTTGTAAAGCCACGACTGATATTTTTCAGCCGACATTGTGCAATTTTTTTTACAAACGCTGACCGATAATATTTTTTTATTGTAGAGGATGCTTTTTTTTCGGTGTTGCGATATAAATTTACAATGTCGGTCGCCTAGGTTTTTTCGTTCGAGCTCATCCAAAGTTGTGTTTCGGCCGACACCGGCATGCTTTCACTTGCTTGGCAAGGAAAACATTAGCCAAACTTGGTTCAAAACGATGATTCACCGATACTGATCGAAAAAATGCTAGCTGACGTCGGCCAGGAAAGATGATCGATCGAGGTTTGAAAAAGAAGTATCACCCGATGACACCGATCGAACATTTCCTAATAGACATCATCCAAATATTATTAAAGGATTGAATAGAAAATACGATAGTCGACATCGGTCGTTGTAAAGCAGCGACTGATATATTTCAGCTGACATTGCGCAATATTTTTTTACAAACACTGGCCGATAATATTTTTTTACGGTAGGGGATGCTTTTTTGTTCGGTGTTGCCGTAAAAATTTACAATGTAGGTCGGCAAGGTTTTTTCGTTCGAGCTCAACCGATGTTGTGTTTCAGCCGACACCGGCATGTTTTCATTTCCTTGGCAAGGAAAACATTAGCCAACCTCAGCAAAATTCATGATTCACTGATACTAATCGAAAAAAATGTTAGCTGACGTCGGCCAGGAACGATGACCGATTGAGGTTTAAAAAAGAAGCATCACCGGATGACGCCGATCGAACATTTCCTAATAGACATCATCCAAATATTATTCAGGGATTGAATAGAAAATATAATAGCCGACATGCCGCGACTAATATTTTTCAGCAGACATTGCACAATTTTTTTTACAAACGCTGGCCGATAATATTTTTTTACGGTAGAGGATGCTTTTTTGTTCGGTGTTGCCGTAAAAATTTACAATGTAGGTCGGCTAGCTTTTTTCGTTCATGTTCAACCGAAGTTGTGTTTCGGCCGACACCGGCATGTTATCATTTGCCTGGCAAGGAAAACATTAGCCAACCTCGGCAAAAAAACATGATTCACCGATACTGATCGAAAAAAATGTTAGCCGACATTAGCCAGGAAAGATGAACGATCGAGGTTTAACAAAGACGCATCATCGGATGACACCGATTGAACATTTCCTAATAGACATCATCCAAATATTACTCAGGGATTGAATAGAAAATTCAATAGCCGACATGCCGCGACTGATATTTTCAGCAGACATTACACAATTTTGTTTACAAACGCTGGCCGATAATATTTTTTTACGGTAGAGGATGTTTTTTTGTTCGGTGTTGCCGTAAAAATTTACAATGTAGGTCGGCTAGCTTTTTTCGTTCGTGCTCAACCGAAGTTGTGTTTCGGCCAACACCGGCATGTTATCATTTGCCTGACAAGGAAAACATTAGCCAACCTCGGCAAAAAAACATGATTCACCGATACTGATCGAAAAAAATGTTAGCCGACGTCGGCCAAGAAAGATGACCGATTGAGGTTTAAAACTGAAGCATCATCGGATGATGCCGATCGAAAATTTCCTAATAGACATCATCCAAATATTATTCAGGGATTGAATAGAAAATACAATAGCCGACATCGGCCGTTGTAAAGCCGCGACTGCTATTTTTTAGCAGACATTGGACAATTTTTATTACAAACGCAGGTCGATAATATTTTTTTTCGGTAGAGGACACTTTTTTGTTCGGTGTTTCCGTAAAAATTAACAATGTGGGTCAGCTAGGTTTTTTCGTTCGAGCTCAACCGAAGTTGTGTTTCGGCCGACACCGGCATGTTTTCACTTGCTTGGCAAAGAAAACATTAGCCAACCTCGGCTCAAAAACATGTTTCGGCCGACACCGATTGAGGCTTAAAACAGAAGCATCACCGGATGACGCCGATCGAAAATTTCCTAATATACATCATCCAAATATTATTCAGGGATTGAATAGAAAATACAATAGCCGAAATCGGCCGTTGTAAAGCCGCGACTGCTATTTTTCAGCAGACATTGGACAATTTTTATTACAAACGCATACCGATAGTATTTTTTTTCAGTAGAGGATGCTTTTTTGTTTGGTGTTTCCGTAAAAATTTTCAATGTAGGTCGGCTAGGTTTTTTCGTTCGAGCTCAACCGAAGTTTTGTTTCGGCCGACACCGGCATGTTTTCATTTGCTTGGCGAGGAAAACATTAGCCAACCTCGGCAAAAAAACATGATTCACCGATACTGATCGAAAAACATGCTAGTCGATGTCGGCCAGGAATGATGACCGATCGAGGTTTAAAAAAGAAGCATCACTGGATGACGCCAATCGAACATTTCCTAATAGACATCAGCCAAATATTATTTAGGGATTGAATAGAAAACACAATAGCCGACATCGGAAGTTAAAAAGCCCCGACTGCTATTTTTCAGCCGACATTGCGCAAGCTTTTTAAAAAACGCTGGCCGATAATATTTCTTTATGGTAAAGGAATTTTTGATGTTGGTTTCGCCTATAAAATTTTCAATGTAGGTCGGCTAGGTTTTCTCGTGCTAGCAAAACCGAAGATGTGTTTCGACTGACACCGGCAGGTTTTCATTTACTAGGCAACGAAAACATTAGCCTACCTCGGAAAAAATCATGCTTCACCGATACGTATCGAAAAAAATGCTAGCCGATGTCAGCAAGGAAAGATGACCGATCGAGGTTTAAAAAAGAAGCATCAACGGATGACGCCGATCGAACATTTCCTAATAGACATCATCCAAATATTATTCAGGGATTGAATAGAAAATACAATAGCCGACATCGGCCGTTGTAAAGCCGCGACTGCTATTTTTCAGCAGACATTGGATTATTTTTATTACAAACGCAGGCAAAAAATATTTTTTTTCGATAGAGGACACTTTTTTGTTCGGTGTTTCCGTAAAAATTAACAATGTGGGTCGGCTAGGTTTTTTCGTTCGAGCTCAACCGAAGTTGTGTTTCGGCCGACACCGGCATGTTTTCACTTGCTTGGCAAGGAAAACATTAGCCAACCTCGGCTCAAAAACATGTTTCGGCCGACACCGATTGAGGCTTAAAACAGAAGCATCACCGGATGACGCCGATCGAAAATTTCCTAATATACATCATCCAAATATTATTCAGGGATTGAATAGAAAATACAATAGCCGAAATCGGCCGTTGTAAAGCCGCGACTGCTATTTTTCAGCAGACATTGGACAATTTTTATTACAAACGCATACCGATAGTATTTTTTTTCAGTAGAGGATGCTTTTTTGTTTGGTGTTTCCGTAAAAATTTTCAATGTAGGTCGGCTAGGTTTTTTCGTTCGAGCTCAACCGAAGTTTTGTTTCGGCCGACACTGGCATGTTTTCATTTGCTTGGCGAGGAAAACATTAGCCAACCTCGGCAAAAAAACATGATTCACCGATACTGATCGAAAAACATGCTAGTCGATGTCGGCCAGGAATGATGACCGATCGAGGTTTAAAAAAGAAGCATCACTGGATGACGCCAATCGAACATTTCCTAATAGACATCATCCAAATATTATTCAGGGATTGAATAGAAAACACAATAGCCGACATCGGACGTTAAAAAGCCCCGACTGCTATTTTTCAGCCGACATTGCGCAAGCTTTTTAAAAAACGCTGGCCGATAATATTTCTTTATGGTAAAGGAATTTTTGATGTTGGTTTCGCCTATAAAATTTTCAATGTAGGTCGGCTAGGTTTTCTCGTGCTAGCAAAACCGAAGATGTGTTTCGACTGACACCGGCAGGTTTTCATTTACTAGGCAACGAAAACATTAGCCTACCTCGGAAAAAATCATGCTTCACCGATACGTATCGAAAAAAATGCTAGCCGATGTCAGCAAGGAAAGATGACCGATCGAGGTTTAAAAAAGAAGCATCAACGGATGACGCCGATCGAACATTTCCTAATAGACATCATCCAAATATTATTCAGGGATTGAATAGAAAATACAATAGCCGACATCGGCCGTTGTAAAGCCGCGACTGCTATTTTTCAGCAGACATTGGATTATTTTTATTACAAACGCAGGCAAAAAATATTTTTTTTCGATAGAGGACACTTTTTTGTTCGGTGTTTCCGTAAAAATTAACAATGTGGGTCGGCTAGGTTTTTTCGTTCGAGCTCAACCGAAGTTGTGTTTCGGCCGACACCGGCATGTTTTCATTTGCTTGGCAAGGAAAACATTAGCCATCCTCGACAAAAAAACATGATTCACCGATACTGATCGAAAAAATGCTAGCAGACATTAGCCAGGAAAGATCGAGGTTTAATAAAGAAGCATCACCGGATGACGCCGATCGAACATTTCCTAATAGACATCATCCAAATATTATTCAGGGATTGAATAGAAAATACAATAGTCGACAGGCCGCGACTGATATTTTTTAGCAGACATTGCGCAATTTTTTTTACAAACGCTGGCCGATAATATTTTTTTACGGTAGAGGATGCTTTTTTGTTCGGTGTTGCCGTAAAAATTTACAATGTAGGTCGGCTAGCTTTTTTCGTTCGTGCTCAACCGAAGTTGTGTTTCGGCCGACACTGGCATGTTTTCATTTGCTTGGAAAGGAAAACATTAGCCAACCTCGGCAAAAAAACATGATTCACCGATACTGATCGAAAAACATGTTAGCCGACGTCGGCCAGGAAAGATGACCGATTGAAGTTTAAAAAAGATACATCACCGGATGGCGCCGATCGAACATTTCCTAATAGATATCATCCAAATATTATTTAGGGATTGAATAGAAGATACAATATCCGACATCGGCCGTTATAAAGTTGTGACTGATATTTTTCAGCCGACACTGCGCAATTTTTTTTACATACGCTGGCCGATAATAGTTTTTTTACGGTAGAGGATGCTTTTTTGTTCGGTGTTTCCGTAAAAAATTTCAATGTAGGTCGGCTAGGTTTCTTCGTTCGAGCTCAACCGAAGTTGTGTTTCGGCCGACACCGGCATGTTTTCATTTGTTTGGCAAGGAAAACATATTAGCCAACCTCGGCAAAAAAACATGTTTCACCTATACTGATCGAAAAAAATGTTTGTCGACGTCGGCCAGGAAAGATTACCGATCGAGGTTTAAAAAAGAAGCATCACCGGATGACGCCGATCGAACATTTCCTAATAGGCATCATCCAAATATTATTCAGGGATTGAATAGAAAATACAATAGCCGAAATCGGCCGTTGTAAAGCCGCGACTGCTATTTTTCAGCAGACATTGGACAATTTTTATTACAAACGCATACCGATAGTATTTTTTTTCAGTAGAGGATGCTTTTTTGTTTGGTGTTTCCGTAAAAATTTTCAATGTAGGTCGGCTAGGTTTTTTCGTTCGAGCTCAACCGAAGTTTTGTTTCGGCCGACACCGGCATGTTTTCATTTGCTTGGCGAGGAAAACATTAGCCAACCTCGGCAAAAAAACATGATTCACCGATACTGATCGAAAAACATGCTAGTCGATGTCGGCCAGGAATGATGACCGATCGAGGTTTAAAAAAGAAGCATCACTGGATGACGCCAATCGAACATTTCCTAATAGACATCATCCAAATATTATTCAGGGATTGAATAGAAAATACAATAGCCGACATCGGCCGTTGTAAAGCCGCGACTGCTATTTTTCAGCAGACATTGGATTATTTTTATTACAAACGCAGGCAAAAAATATTTTTTTTCGATAGAGGACACTTTTTTGTTCGGTGTTTCCGTAAAAATTAACAATGTGGGTCGGCTAGGTTTTTTCGTTCGAGCTCAACCGAAGTTGTGTTTCGGTCGACACCGGCATGTTTTCATTTGCTTGGCAAGGAAAACATTAGCCATCCTCGACAAAAAAACATGATTCACCGATACTGATCGAAAAAATGCTAGCAGACATTAGCCAGGAAAGATCGAGGTTTAATAAAGAAGCATCACCGGATGACGCCGATCGAACATTTCCTAATAGACATCATCCAAATATTATTCAGGGATTGAATAGAAAATACAATAGTCGACAGGCCGCGACTGATATTTTTTAGCAGACATTGCGCAATTTTTTTTACAAACGCTGGCCGATAATATTTTTTTACGGTAGAGGATGCTTTTTTGTTCGGTGTTGCCGTAAAAATTTACAATGTAGGTCGGCTAGCTTTTTTCGTTCGTGCTCAACCGAAGTTGTGTTTCGGCCGACACTGGCATGTTTTCATTTGCTTGGAAAGGAAAACATTAGCCAACCTCGGCAAAAAAACATGATTCACCGATACTGATCGAAAAAAATGTTAGCCGACGTCGGCCAGGAAAGATGACCGATTGAAGTTTAAAAAAGATACATCACCGGATGGCGCCGATCGAACATTTCCTAATAGATATCATCCAAATATTATTTAGGGATTGAATAGAAGATACAATATCCGACATCGGCCGTTATAAAGTTGTGACTGATATTTTTCAGCCGACACTGCGCAATTTTTTTTACATACGCTGGCCGATAATAGTTTTTTTACGGTAGAGGATGCTTTTTTGTTCGGTGTTTCCGTAAAAAATTTCAATGTAGGTCGGCTAGGTTTCTTCGTTCGAGCTCAACCGAAGTTGTGTTTCGGCCGACACCGGCATGTTTTCATTTGTTTGGCAAGGAAAACATATTAGCCAACCTCGGCAAAAAAACATGTTTCACCTATACTGATCGAAAAAAATGTTTGTCGACGTCGGCCAGGAAAGATTACCGATCGAGGTTTAAAAAAGAAGCATCACCTGGTGACGCCGATCGAACATTTCCTAATAGGCATCATCCAAATATTATTCAGGGATTGAATAGAAAATACAATAGCCGAAATCGGCCGTTGTAAAGCCGCGACTGCTATTTTTCAGCAGACATTGGACAATTTTTATTACAAACGCATACCGATAGTATTTTTTTTCAGTAGAGGATGCTTTTTTGTTTGGTGTTTCCGTAAAAATTTTCAATGTAGGTCGGCTAGGTTTTTTCGTTCGAGCTCAACCGAAGTTTTGTTTCGGCCGACACCGGCATGTTTTCATTTGCTTGGCGAGGAAAACATTAGCCAACCTCGGCAAAAAAACATGATTCACCGATACTGATCGAAAAACATGCTAGTCGATGTCGGCCAGGAATGATGACCGATCGAGGTTTAAAAAAGAAGCATCACTGGATGACGCCAATCGAACATTTCCTAATAGACATCATCCAAATATTATTCAGGGATTGAATAGAAAATACAATAGCCGACATCGGCCGTTGTAAAGCCGCGACTGCTATTTTTCAGCAGACATTGGATTATTTTTATTACAAACGCAGGCAAAAAATATTTTTTTTCGATAGAGGACACTTTTTTGTTCGGTGTTTCCGTAAAAATTAACAATGTGGGTCGGCTAGGTTTTTTCGTTCGAGCTCAACCGAAGTTGTGTTTCGGCCGACACCGGCATGTTTTCATTTGCTTGGCAAGGAAAACATTAGCCATCCTCGACAAAAAAACATGATTCACCGATACTGATCGAAAAAATGCTAGCAGACATTAGCCAGGAAAGATCGAGGTTTAATAAAGAAGCATCACCGGATGACGCCGATCGAACATTTCCTAATAGACATCATCCAAATATTATTCAGGGATTGAATAGAAAATACAATAGTCGACAGGCCGCGACTGATATTTTTTAGCAGACATTGCGCAATTTTTTTTACAAACGCTGGCCGATAATATTTTTTTACGGTAGAGGATGCTTTTTTGTTCGGTGTTGCCGTAAAAATTTACAATGTAGGTCGGCTAGCTTTTTTCGTTCGTGCTCAACCGAAGTTGTGTTTCGGCCGACACTGGCATGTTTTCATTTGCTTGGAAAGGAAAACATTAGCCAACCTCGGCAAAAAAACATGATTCACCGATACTGATCGAAAAACATGTTAGCCGACGTCGGCCAGGAAAGATGACCGATTGAAGTTTAAAAAAGATACATCACCGGATGGCGCCGATCGAACATTTCCTAATAGATATCATCCAAATATTATTTAGGGATTGAATAGAAGATACAATATCCGACATCGGCCGTTATAAAGTTGTGACTGATATTTTTCAGCCGACACTGCGCAACTTCTTTCACAAACGCTGGCCGATAATAGTTTTTTTACGGTAGAGGATGCTTTTTTGTTCGGTGTTTCCGTAAAAAATTTCAATGTAGGTCGGCTAGGTTTCTTCGTTCGAGCTCAACCGAAGTTGTGTTTCGGCCGACACCGGCATGTTTTCATTTGTTTGGCAAGGAAAACATATTAGCCAACCTCGGCAAAAAAACATGTTTCACCTATACTGATCGAAAAAAATGTTTGTCGACGTCGGCCAGGAAAGATTACCGATCGAGGTTTAAAAAAGAAGCATCACCGGATGACGCCGATCGAACATTTCCTAATAGGCATCATCCAAATATTATTCAGGGATTGATTAGCAAATACAATAGCCGAAATCGGCCGTTGTAAAGCCGCGACTGCTATTTTTCAGCAGACATTGGACAATTTTTATTACAAACGCTTGCCGATAATATTTTTTTCGGTAGAGGATGCTTTTTTGTTCGGTGTTGCCGCATAAATTTACAATGTAGGTCGGCTAGGTTTCTTCGTTCGAGCTCAACCGAAGTTTTGTTTCGGCCGACACCGGCATGTTTTCATTTGCTTGGCGAGGAAAATATTAGCCAACCTCGGCAAAAAAACATGATTCACAGATACTGATCGAAAAAAATAGTAGCCGACGTCGGCCAGGAAAGATGAACGATGGAGGTTTAAAAAAGAAGCATCACCGGATGACGCCGATCGAAAATTTCCTAATAGACAACATCCAAATATTATTCCGGGATTGAATAGAAAATCCAATAGCCGACATCGGCCGTTGTAAAGCCGCGACTGATATTTTTCAGCCGACATTGGATTATTTTTATTACAAACGCAGGCAAAAAATATTTTTTTTCGGTAGAGGATGCTTTTTTGTTCGGTGTTTCCGTAAAAATTTTCAATGTAGGTCGGCTAGGTTTTTTCGTTCGAGCTCAACCGAAGTTGTGTTTCTGCCAACACCGACATGTTTTCATTTGCTTGGCAAGGAAAACATTAGCCATCCTCGACAAAAAAACATGATTCACCGATACTGATCGAAAAAATGCTAGCAGACATTAGCCAGGAAAGATCGAGGTTTAATAAAGAAGCATCACCGGATGACGCCGATCGAACATTTCCTAATAGACATCATCCAAATATTATTCAGGGATTGAATAGAAAATACAATAGTCGACAGGCCGCGACTGATATTTTTTAGCAGACATTGCGCAATTTTTTTTACAAACGCTGGCCGATAATATTTTTTTACGGTAGAGGATGCTTTTTTGTTCGGTGTTGCCGTAAAAATTTACAATGTAGGTCGGCTAGCTTTTTTCGTTCGTGCTCAACCGAAGTTGTGTTTCGGCCGACACTGGCATGTTTTCATTTGCTTGGAAAGGAAAACATTAGCCAACCTCGGCAAAAAAACATGATTCACCGATACTGATCGAAAAAAATGTTAGCCGACGTCGGCCAGGAAAGATGACCGATTGAAGTTTAAAAAAGATACATCACCGGATGGCGCCGATCGAACATTTCCTAATAGATATCATCCAAATATTATTTAGGGATTGAATAGAAGATACAATATCCGACATCGGCCGTTATAAAGTTGTGACTGATATTTTTCAGCCGACACTGCGCAATTTTTTTTACATACGCTGGCCGATAATAGTTTTTTTACGGTAGAGGATGCTTTTTTGTTCGGTGTTTCCGTAAAAAATTTCAATGTAGGTCGGCTAGGTTTCTTCGTTCGAGCTCAACCGAAGTTGTGTTTCGGCCGACACCGGCATGTTTTCATTTGTTTGGCAAGGAAAACATATTAGCCAACCTCGGCAAAAAAACATGTTTCACCTATACTGATCGAAAAAAATGTTTGTCGACGTCGGCCAGGAAAGATTACCGATCGAGGTTTAAAAAAGAAGCATCACCGGATGACGCCGATCGAACATTTCCTAATAGGCATCATCCAAATATTATTCAGGGATTGAATAGAAAATACAATAGCCGAAATCGGCCGTTGTAAAGCCGCGACTGCTATTTTTCAGCAGACATTGGACAATTTTTATTACAAACGCATACCGATAGTATTTTTTTTCAGTAGAGGATGCTTTTTTGTTTGGTGTTTCCGTAAAAATTTTCAATGTAGGTCGGCTAGGTTTTTTCGTTCGAGCTCAACCGAAGTTTTGTTTCGGCCGACACCGGCATGTTTTCATTTGCTTGGCGAGGAAAACATTAGCCAACCTCGGCAAAAAAACATGATTCACCGATACTGATCGAAAAACATGCTAGTCGATGTCGGCCAGGAATGATGACCGATCGAGGTTTAAAAAAGAAGCATCACTGGATGACGCCAATCGAACATTTCCTAATAGACATCATCCAAATATTATTCAGGGATTGAATAGAAAATACAATAGCCGACATCGGCCGTTGTAAAGCCGCGACTGCTATTTTTCAGCAGACATTGGATTATTTTTATTACAAACGCAGGCAAAAAATATTTTTTTTCGATAGAGGACACTTTTTTGTTCGGTGTTTCCGTAAAAATTAACAATGTGGGTCGGCTAGGTTTTTTCGTTCGAGCTCAACCGAAGTTGTGTTTCGGTCGACACCGGCATGTTTTCATTTGCTTGGCAAGGAAAACATTAGCCATCCTCGACAAAAAAACATGATTCACCGATACTGATCGAAAAAATGCTAGCAGACATTAGCCAGGAAAGATCGAGGTTTAATAAAGAAGCATCACCGGATGACGCCGATCGAACATTTCCTAATAGACATCATCCAAATATTATTCAGGGATTGAATAGAAAATACAATAGTCGACAGGCCGCGACTGATATTTTTTAGCAGACATTGCGCAATTTTTTTTACAAACGCTGGCCGATAATATTTTTTTACGGTAGAGGATGCTTTTTTGTTCGGTGTTGCCGTAAAAATTTACAATGTAGGTCGGCTAGCTTTTTTCGTTCGTGCTCAACCGAAGTTGTGTTTCGGCCGACACTGGCATGTTTTCATTTGCTTGGAAAGGAAAACATTAGCCAACCTCGGCAAAAAAACATGATTCACCGATACTGATCGAAAAAAATGTTAGCCGACGTCGGCCAGGAAAGATGACCGATTGAAGTTTAAAAAAGATACATCACCGGATGGCGCCGATCGAACATTTCCTAATAGATATCATCCAAATATTATTTAGGGATTGAATAGAAGATACAATATCCGACATCGGCCGTTATAAAGTTGTGACTGATATTTTTCAGCCGACACTGCGCAATTTTTTTTACATACGCTGGCCGATAATAGTTTTTTTACGGTAGAGGATGCTTTTTTGTTCGGTGTTTCCGTAAAAAATTTCAATGTAGGTCGGCTAGGTTTCTTCGTTCGAGCTCAACCGAAGTTGTGTTTCGGCCGACACCGGCATGTTTTCATTTGTTTGGCAAGGAAAACATATTAGCCAACCTCGGCAAAAAAACATGTTTCACCTATACTGATCGAAAAAAATGTTTGTCGACGTCGGCCAGGAAAGATTACCGATCGAGGTTTAAAAAAGAAGCATCACCGGATGACGCCGATCGAACATTTCCTAATAGGCATCATCCAAATATTATTCAGGGATTGATTAGCAAATACAATAGCCGAAATCAGCCGTTGTAAAGCCGCGACTGCTATTTTTCAGCAGACATTGGACAATTTTTATTACAAACGCTTGCCGATAATATTTTTTTCGGTAGAGGATGCTTTTTTGTTCGGTGTTGCCGCATAAATTTACAATGTAGGTCGGCTAGGTTTCTTCGTTCGAGCTCAACCGAAGTTTTGTTTCGGCCGACACCGGCATGTTTTCATTTGCTTGGCGAGGAAAATATTAGCCAACCTCGGCAAAAAAACATGATTCACAGATACTGATCGAAAAAAATAGTAGCCGACGTCGGCCAGGAAAGATGAACGATGGAGGTTTAAAAAAGAAGCATCACCGGATGACGCCGATCGAAAATTTCCTAATAGACAACATCCAAATATTATTCCGGGATTGAATAGAAAATCCAATAGCCGACATCGGCCGTTGTAAAGCCGCGACTGATATTTTTCAGCCGACATTGGATTATTTTTATTACAAACGCAGGCAAAAAATATTTTTTTTCGGTAGAGGATGCTTTTTTGTTCGGTGTTTCCGTAAAAATTTTCAATGTAGGTCGGCTAGGTTTTTTCGTTCGAGCTCAACCGAAGTTGTGTTTCTGCCAACACCGACATGTTTTCATTTGCTTGGCAAGGAAAACATTAGCCAACCTCGACAAAAAAACATGATTCACCGATACTGATCGAAAAAATGCTAGCAGACATTAGCCAGGAAAGATCGAGGTTTAATAAAGAAGCATCACCGGATGACGCCGATCGAACATTTCCTAATAGACATCATCCAAATATTATTCAGGGATTGAATAGAAAATACAATAGTCGACAGGCCGCGACTGATATTTTTTAGCAGACATTGCGCAATTTTTTTTACAAACGCTGGCCGATAATATTTTTTTACGGTAGAGGATGCTTTTTTGTTCGGTGTTGCCGTAAAAATTTACAATGTAGGTCGGCTAGCTTTTTTCGTTCGTGCTCAACCGAAGTTGTGTTTCGGCCGACACTGGCATGTTTTCATTTGCTTGGAAAGGAAAACATTAGCCAACCTCGGCAAAAAAACATGATTCACCGATACTGATCGAAAAAAATGTTAGCCGACGTCGGCCAGGAAAGATGACCGATTGAAGTTTAAAAAAGATACATCACCGGATGGCGCCGATCGAACATTTCCTAATAGATATCATCCAAATATTATTTAGGGATTGAATAGAAGATACAATATCCGACATCGGCCGTTATAAAGTTGTGACTGATATTTTTCAGCCGACACTGCGCAATTTTTTTTACATACGCTGGCCGATAATAGTTTTTTTACGGTAGAGGATGCTTTTTTGTTCGGTGTTTCCGTAAAAAATTTCAATGTAGGTCGGCTAGGTTTCTTCGTTCGAGCTCAACCGAAGTTGTGTTTCGGCCGACACCGGCATGTTTTCATTTGTTTGGCAAGGAAAACATATTAGCCAACCTCGGCAAAAAAACATGTTTCACCTATACTGATCGAAAAAAATGTTTGTCGACGTCGGCCAGGAAAGATTACCGATCGAGGTTTAAAAAAGAAGCATCACCGGATGACGCCGATCGAACATTTCCTAATAGGCATCATCCAAATATTATTCAGGGATTGATTAGCAAATACAATAGCCGAAATCGGTCATTGTAAAGCGTCGAATGATATTTTTCAGCAGACATTGGACAATTTTTATTACAAACGCTTGCCGATAATATTTTTTTCGGTAGAGGATGCTTTTTTGTTCGGTGTTGCCGCATAAATTTACAATGTAGGTCGGCTAGGTTTCTTCGTTTGTGCTCAACCGAAGTTGTGTTTTTGCCGACACCGACATGTTTTCATTTGCTTGGCAAGGAAAATATTAGCCAACCTCGGCAAAAAAACATGATTCACAGATACTGATCGAAAAAAATAGTAGCCGACGTCGGCCAGGAAAGATGAACGATTGAGGTTTAAAAAAGAAGCATCACCGGATGACGCCGATCGAAAATTTCCTAATAGACAACATCCAAATATTATTCCGGGATTGAATAGAAAATCCAATAGCCGACATCGGCCGTTGTAAAGCCGCGACTGATATTTTTCAGCCGACATTGCAGAATTTTTATTACAAACGCAGGCCAATAGTATTTTTTTTTCGGTAGAGGATGCTTTTTTGTTCGGTGTTTCCGTAAAAATTTTCAATGTAGGTCGGCTAGGTTTTTTCGTTCGAGCTCAACCGAAGTTGTGTTTCTGCCAACACCGACATGTTTTCATTTGCTTGGCAAGGAAAACATTAGCCAACTTCGGCAATAAAACATGATTCACCGATACTGATGGAAAAAATGTTAGTCGACGTCGGCCGGGAAAGATGACCAATCGAAGTTTAAAAATGAAGCATCACCGGATCACGCCGATCGAACATTTCCTAATAGACATCATCCAAATATTATTCAGGGATTGAATAGAAAATACAATAGTCGACAGGCCGCGACTGATATTTTTTAGCAGACATTGCGCAATTTTTTTTACAAACGCTGGCCGATAATATTTTTTTACGGTAGAGGATGCTTTTTTGTTCGGTGTTGCCGTAAAAATTTACAATGTAGGTCGGCTAGCTTTTTTCGTTCGTGCTCAACCGAAGTTGTGTTTCGGCCGACACTGGCATGTTTTCATTTGCTTGGAAAGGAAAACATTAGCCAACCTCGGCAAAAAAACATGATTCACCGATACTGATCGAAAAAAATGTTAGCCGACGTCGGCCAGGAAAGATGACCGATTGAAGTTTAAAAAAGATACATCACCGGATGGCGCCGATCGAACATTTCCTAATAGATATCATCCAAATATTATTTAGGGATTGAATAGAAGATACAATATCCGACATCGGCCGTTATAAAGTTGTGACT
This sequence comes from Glycine max, assembly GCF_000004515.6. Lineage (NCBI taxonomy): Eukaryota > Viridiplantae > Streptophyta > Magnoliopsida > Fabales > Fabaceae > Glycine > Glycine max. The sequence goes on from NC_016091.4 coordinate 26,881,545, forward strand.
GATATTTTTCAGCCGACACTGCGCAATTTTTTTTACATACGCTGGCCGATAATAGTTTTTTTACGGTAGAGGATGCTTTTTTGTTCGGTGTTTCCGTAAAAAATTTCAATGTAGGTCGGCTAGGTTTCTTCGTTCGAGCTCAACCGAAGTTGTGTTTCGGCCGACACCGGCATGTTTTCATTTGTTTGGCAAGGAAAACATATTAGCCAACCTCGGCAAAAAAACATGTTTCACCTATACTGATCGAAAAAAATGTTTGTCGACGTCGGCCAGGAAAGATTACCGATCGAGGTTTAAAAAAGAAGCATCACCGGATGACGCCGATCGAACATTTCCTAATAGGCATCATCCAAATATTATTCAGGGATTGATTAGCAAATACAATAGCCGAAATCGGTCATTGTAAAGCGTCGAATGATATTTTTCAGCAGACATTGGACAATTTTTATTACAAACGCTTGCCGATAATATTTTTTTCGGTAGAGGATGCTTTTTTGTTCGGTGTTGCCGCATAAATTTACAATGTAGGTCGGCTAGGTTTCTTCGTTTGTGCTCAACCGAAGTTGTGTTTTTGCCGACACCGACATGTTTTCATTTGCTTGGCAAGGAAAATATTAGCCAACCTCGGCAAAAAAACATGATTCACAGATACTGATCGAAAAAAATAGTAGCCGACGTCGGCCAGGAAAGATGAACGATTGAGGTTTAAAAAAGAAGCATCACCGGATGACGCCGATCGAAAATTTCCTAATAGACAACATCCAAATATTATTCCGGGATTGAATAGAAAATCCAATAGCCGACATCGGCCGTTGTAAAGCCGCGACTGATATTTTTCAGCCGACATTGCAGAATTTTTATTACAAACGCAGGCCAATAGTATTTTTTTTTCGGTAGAGGATGCTTTTTTGTTCGGTGTTTCCGTAAAAATTTTCAATGTAGGTCGGCTAGGTTTTTTCGTTCGAGCTCAACCGAAGTTGTGTTTCTGCCAACACCGACATGTTTTCATTTGCTTGGCAAGGAAAACATTAGCCAACTTCGGCAATAAAACATGATTCACCGATACTGATGGAAAAAATGTTAGTCGACGTCGGCCGGGAAAGATGACCAATCGAAGTTTAAAAATGAAGCATCACCGGATCACGCCGATCGAACATTTCCTAATAGACATCATCCAAATATTATTCAGGGATTGAATAGAAAATACCATAGTCGACATCGGTCGTTGTAAAGCCGCGACTGATTTTTTCAGCCGACATTGCGCAATTTTTATACAAACGCTGGCTGATACTATTTTTTTTTCGGTAGAGGATGCTATTTGGTTCGGTGTTGTGGTCAAAATTTACAATGTAGGTCGGCTAGGTTTTTTCATTCGACCTCAACCGAAGATGTGTTTCGGCCGACATCGGCATGTTTTCATATCCTTGGCAAGGAAAACATTAGCCAACCTCGGCAATAAAACATGATTCACCGATACTGATCGAAAAAAATGTTAGTCGACGTCGGCCAGGAGATAACCAATCGAAGTTTAAAAATGAAGCATCACCGGATCACGCCGATCGAACATTTCCTAATACATATTCCAAATATTATTCCGGGATTGAATAGAAGATACAATAGCCGATATCGACCGTTGTAAAGCCGCGGCTGATATTTTTCAGCCGACATTGCGCAATTCTTTTTACAAACGCTGGCCGATACTATTTTTTTAACGGTAGAGGATTCTATTTTGTTCGGTGTTGCTGTAAAAATTTCAATGTAGGTCGGCAAGGTTTTTTGGTTCGAGCTCAACTGAAGTGATGATTCGACCGACACCGACATCTTTTCATTTCCCTTGCAAGGAAAACATTAGCCATCCTCGGCAAAAAAACTTGATTCACCGATACTGATCGTAAAAATGCTAGACGCCAGGAAAGATGAACGATCGAGGTTTAAAAAAGAAGCATCACCGGATGACGACGGTCGAACATTTCCTTATAGACATCATCCAAATATTATTCAGGCATTGAATAGAAAATACAATAGCCGACATCGGTCGTTGTAAAGCCGCGATTGATATTTTTAAGCTGACATTGCGCAATTTTTTTTTCAAACGCTGGTCGATACTATTTTTTAGCAGTAGAGGATTCATATTTGTTCGGTGTTGCCATAAAAATTTCAATGTAGGTCGGTTAGTTTTTTCGTTCGAGGTCAACCAAAGTTGTGTTTCGGCCGACACCGGCAAGTTTTCATTTGCTTGGCAAGAAAACATTAGGCAACCTTAGCAAAAAAATATGATTCACCGATACTGATCTTAAAAAATACTAGCCAACGTCGGCCAGGAAAGATGATCGATCGAGGTTTAAAAAAGAAGCATTACCGGATGAGCCGATCGAACATTACCTAATAGACATCATCCAAATAATTTTCAAGGATTGAATAGAAAATACAATAGCCGACATTGTTTGTTGTAAAGCCGCGACTGATATATTTCAGCCGACATTGCGCAATTTCTTTTACAAACGCTGGCCGATACTATTTTTTAACGGTAGAGGATTCTATTTTGTTCGGTGTTGCCGTAAAAATTTCAATGTTTGTCGGCTAGGTTTTTTCGTTCGAGCTCAACCGAAATTGTGATTCGGCCGACACCGGCATGTTTTCATTTGCTTGGCAAGGAAAACATTAGCCAACTCGGCAAAAAAAACATGATTCACCGATACTGATAAAAAAAAATGTTAGCCGACGTTGGCCAGGAAACATGTCCGATCAAGGTTTAAAAAGGAAGCATCACTGGAAGACGCCGATCGAACATTTCCTAATAGACATCATCCAAATGTTATTCAGGGATTGAATAGAAGATACAATAGCCGACATCGGCCGTTGTAAAGCCGCGACTGATATTTTTCAGCCGACATTGCGCAATTTTTGTTTACAAACGCTGGCCGATACTATTTTTTACCGGTAGAGGATTCTATTTTTTTCGGTGTTGCCGTAAAAATTTCAACGTTTGTCGGCTAGGTTTTTTCGTTCGAGCTGAACCGAAGATGTGGTTCCGCCGACACCGGCATGTTTTCATGTGCTTGGCAAGGAAAACATTAGCCAACTCGGCAAAAAAACATGATTCACCGATACGGATCGAAAAAAATGTTAGCCGACGTCGACCAAGAAACATGTCTGATCAAGGTTTAAAAAAGAAGCATCACCGGATGACACCGATCGAACATTTCCTAATAGACATCATCCAAATATTATTCAGGGATTGAATAGAAAATACAATAGTCGACATCGGTCGTTGTAAAGCCGCGACTGATATTTTTCTGCCGACATTGCGCAATTTTTTTACAAACGCTGGCCGATCCTATTTTTTAACGATAGAGGATTCTAATTTGTTCGGTGTTGCCGTAAAAATTTTAATGTTTGTCGGCTAGGTTTTTTAGTTCGACCTCAACTGCAATTGTGATCCGGCCGACACCGCCATGTTTTCCTTTTCTTGGCAAGGAAAACATTAGCCAACTCGGCAAAAAAACATGATTCACCGATACTCATAGAAAAAAATGTTAGCCGACGTCGGCCAGGAAAAGTGTCCGATCAAGGTTTAAAAAAGAAGCATCACCGGATGACGCCGACCGAACATTTCCTAATAGATATCATCCAAATATTATTCAGGGATTGAATAGAAGATACAATAGCCGACATCGGCGGTTGTAAATCCGCGACTGATATTTTTCACCCGACATTGCGCGATTTCTTTTACAAACGCTGGCCGATACTATTTTTTAACGGTAGAGGATTCTATTTTATCAGTGTTGCCGTAAAAATTTCAATGTTTTTCGGCTAGGTTTTTTCGTTCGAGTGAACCGAAGTTGTGGTTCCGCCGAGACCCGCATGTTTTCATTTGCCTTGCAAGGAAAATATTAGCCAACTCGGCAAAAAAACATGATTCACCGATACGGATCGAAAAAAATGTTTGCCGACGTCGGCCAGGAAACATGTCCGATCAAGGTTTAAAAAAGAAGCATCACCGGATGACGCAGATCGAACATTTCCTAATAGACATCATCCAAATATTATTCAGGGATTGAATAGATGACACAATAGCCGGCATCGGCGGTTGTAAATCCGCGACTGATATTTTTCAGCCGACATTGCGCAATTTCTTTTACAAACGCTGGCCGATACTATTTTCTAACGGTAGAGGATTCTATTTTGTTCGGTGTTGCCATAAAAATTTCAAAGTTTTTCGGCTAGGTTTTTTCGTGCGAGCTCAACCGAAATTGTGGTTCCGCCGAGACTGGCATGTTTTCATTTGCCTTGCAAGGATAACATTTGCACACTCGGCAAAAAAACATGATTCACCGATACGGATCGAAAAAAATGTTAGCCGACGTCGGCAAGGAAAGATGTCCGATCAAGTTTTAAAAAAGAAGCGTTACCGTATGACGCCGATCGAACATTTCCTAATAGACATCATTCAAATATTATTCAGGGATTGAATAGAAAATACAATAGCCGACATCGGCGGTTGTAAATCCGCGACTGATATTTTTCACCCGACATTGCGCAATTTCTTTTACAAACGCTGGCCGATACTATTTTTTAACGGTAGAGGATTCTATTTTGTTCGGTGTTGCCATAAAAATTTCAAAGTTTTTCGGCTAGGTTTTTTCGTGCGAGCTCAACCGAAATTGTGGTTCCGCCGAGACTGGCATGTTTTCATTTGCCTTGCAAGGATAACATTTGCACACTCGGCAAAAAAACATGATTCACCGATACGGATCGAAAAAAATGTTAGCCGACGTAGGCCAGGAAACATGTCCGATCAAGGTTTAAAAAAGAAGCGTCACCGTATGACGCAGATCGAACATTTCCTAATAGACATCATCCAAATATTATTCAGGGATTGAATAGATGACACAATAGCCGGCATCGGCGGTTGTAAATCCGCGACTGATATTTTTCAGCCGACATTGCGCAATTTCTTTTACAAACGCTGGCCGATACTATTTTTTAACGGTAGAGGATTCTATTTTGTTCGGTGTTGCCATAAAAATTTCAAAGTTTTTCGGCGAGGTTTTTTCTTTCGAGCTCAACCGAAGTTGTGGTTCCACCGAGACCGGCATGTTTTCATTTGCCTTGCAAGGATAACATTTGCACACTCGGCAAAAAAACATGATTCACCGATACGGATCGAAAAAAATGTTAGCCGACGTCGGCAAGGAAAGATGTCCGATCAAGTTTTAAAAAAGAAGCGTCACCGTATGACGCCGATCGAACATTTCCTAATAGACATCATTCAAATATTATTCAGGGATTGAATAGAAAATACAATAGCCGACATCGGCGG